>NC_057714.1:268469-306996 GCF_004010195.1 Chiloscyllium plagiosum
ATGGTTGGGTCTCAGGCACTATCCTGAGGTAATCTTGCAGTGATTTCCTGGAGCGGAGATGATTGACCTTCAACAACCACAATGATCTTCCCTTGTGCTAATCAGTGGAGAATTTCTGCTGGCAATTCCCAATGGTTTTAATTTCACTAGAGCTCCTTGATGTCAAGCTCAGCCAAATGTGGTCTTCATGTCAAGGGTAGATGCTCTCACCTCACCTCCACCTTGACCATCACATTTCAGTTTCATAACATGAATAAAACTATTGCCACAAGAACTTGGCTTCCCTGAGTAAGCACCATGTCATAGTCTACAATATTGGCCAACCAAGAGACTCAATTTTAAAAACCAAAGTGTAAGAAAAAGACGTCTTCATATATTTATTTATAGCATAATCATAATAGCTTGAAAATTGTTTTTCTTTTTTAATATTTTCTGCAGAACAAATATTCCATGAGTAGTCAGAGGAAAAAGGTCAGTCTTGAGTATCAAAACAATGTAATGAACATGCTAACATGAGTAAAATACTTTTTGGAGCTACTCAAGCACCTGAAGGCAGCACTTGCTTCAAGTCTTTGAAGATTGGGATATCATTTGTTTGTCTAAATCAAAAAGACAGGAACCCATTCATCATCCCACTTGCCTTATGTGCTCCCTTACCTCTTCCATATACAAATCAGAATTCAAAAACTTAATTAAAAACACTCCCAATGGTCAAGTACATTGATGATTGATCCTCCTTCTGTGTTGACTTTGCTGATCTCAATTGAAAGGTCAATTACTTGTATATTACTAATAAAGACAAGATAAATTCTATTAAAGAAAATTATTTTTTAAGACCAGTGGTAACTAGGTTTCATTTTCTTTGACTTAAATGTCACAATCTAGATTACCTACAGTATGGAAACAGGCCCTTCGGCCCAACAAGTCCACACCGACCCTCCGAAGAGTAACCCACCAAGACCCAGACCTCCGACTAATGCACCTAATACTATGGACAATTTAGCATTTTTGGATTGTGGGAGAAAACCAGAGCACCCAGATGAAACCCATGCAAACCCGGGGAGAATGTGCAAACTCCACACAGACAGTCACCCAACGCAGGAATTGAACCCGGGAACCTGGCGCTGTGAAGCAGCAGCACTAACCACTGAGTCACCGTGCCACCCGCTAATCTACTGACCTAAAAATTGATTGTGACATGATATTGACACGTATTACAGGTATTGGATATTGTTGATACTGTCCATTGTTGTAAAATTCCTTCTGATTCACAAATTCCTTTCGTATAAGAAATCTCTCATCGTGACTTGCTCTGGCCTACATGTGACTCCAGACCCACAGCAATATGATCGACTTTTAACTGTCCTGAGAGCAATTAGAAATGCATACAAAATGCTAACCTAGCCAACAATGCCCACATCCTGTGAATGAATTTTAAAAATTTAATAATATTAATTTTTATTATATATTTTCAAGATTTTCTGTGTGCAAAGTCTGGTTTATATAATTATCAACTTCTTAATCATTTTATTGACTATATATTCTTTCGTCATTATTTTAAAATCCTTTAAATTTGTTACTAATATATTTCCTCATTCATATCACCTAAACAGCTTCCACAGGACAATTAGTCTCCTTAAAATCTGAAATTTAAGTTTACACATTCGTTACATGAAGGCAATGTGTTGCAAAGCATATAACATACTTCATTGTAAACTTAATGGTCAGAACTACATAATATATAATTTCACTTCAAAGATGAATAATATCAGCCTCACTATTTACTTTTCATAACAGGCTGAAGTACAATACAGGATAATTTATAAATAGTTATCTACAGAAGCTGCAGCATTAGCAAGAGTACAACCCTGGGAGTCTGGTAAAAGACTGAAGGGGATTTATCAAAACAAATTAACTTGACAGATTTATTGGAATCTTTCTTACATAACTTGACATGGAATACTTTTCAAAGAGAAAAGCACCATCGCTGTTGCCATTTCTGCAGATAGACTGGCCACCGATATCATTACAAACTCACCGGGTCCCACAGTTATCTGGTCAACACATTCTCTCACTCTGCTTCATGTAAGGACTCAATTCCATTCTCCCAGTTTGTCTCCATTGCAACTGTTCTGATGATGCCAAATTTCTCTGGGGGTGCCTCAGAAATGGCCACCTATTCTCTCAATCAAGGATTCCCTGCTACTGGGATTATCCCCCCTAGACTGATCTCAAAACTCCAAGACCTTGGTCTTGACTCAGCCCTCCATAACTGGATCCTCAACTTTCTGACCCACAGACCACAATCAGTGAAGACAGACAATCCAACCGCCTCCATGCTAACACTCAACAATGAAGCCGCGCCTCCCCCCCCCCCCCAAGGATGTGTCCTCAACCCCTACTGTACTGCGTGTATACCCATGAGTGTGCTGCCAAATTCCAAATGAATACCATCTACAAGTTTGCTGACAACACCACTGTGGTAAGACAGATATCTAACAATGACGAGTCAGAATACAGAAAGGAGATAGAGGGCTTGGAGATGTGATGCCATAAGAACAACCTCTCTCTCAATGTTGGCAAAACTAAAGATCATTGACTTCAGAATGGAAGGAGGAAAACATGCTCCCAGCTACACCAACGGAGCTGAAGTTGAGAGGTGGATAGCATCAAATTCCTTGGAGTGATGATAAACAACAACCTGTCCGAGACCTCCCACGTAGATGTGACAGTCAAGACACAACAATGCCTCTTCTTCTTCAGACGGCTCAGGAAATTTGGCATGTATGTAAGAACCCTCACTAACTTTTACAGATGCACTTTGAAAGTATACTGTCTGGGCGCAACATGGCCTTGTATGGCAGCTGCCTTGCCAAGACCGTAAGAAACTACAGAAGATTGTGTGCACAGCCTAGACCATCACGAAAACCAAACTTCCATCCATTGACTATTTACATGGCTCATTGCAGTGGAAAGGCTGCCAGCATCAAAGACCCATTGCACCTTGGTAATGCTCTCCTACAACCTCTTCAGTGAGGCAGAAGATTTAGAAGATTGAACACACGCATCAGCAGGTTCAGGAACAGCTTCTTCCCGAACATTATTAGACTGATGAATGGACTCTCCAACTTCAAATAATGATTATCTTGCTAATGTTGATCTTGCCAAGTGCACAACCTGTATGCCGCCCTCTAGGTTTTTTTTCACCCTATGATCTGTATGTCCTTGCTTACTATGATGTGCCTGTACTGCTTATAAACAAAGCTTTTCACTGTACTTAGGTGCACGTACAATTTGATTTGATAAATAAATCAAATCAAAAAAGACAGGGCCCAAATCATCTACTGCACTTTTGCCCTCACCCTTTCTCTTCCCTCCCAAAACAATGATAGGACCGCCCGATCCTCATTTACCACCCCACCAACTTCTGCATGAAAATGATTGTAAGCCACCACGTTCACCACCTCCAGTAGGATACCACCACCAGACACAGCTTCTCCTCCACTTCCTGGTCAGCATTGTACCAGAACTGTTCCATCTGGGATACCCTAGTCCACTACTCCTCCATGCCTAACATTTTCCAACATCCTCACGGCACCTTCCCATGTAATTGCATAACATGTAACACCTGGCCATTTACCTCCTCCTCCAAGATCCAGACTCACCTTCCAGATGAAGCAGCAATTTACCTACAATTTTCATTCAATCTAGTCGACTGTACAATAGGGAAGATAAAATGCTGACTGGGGGACTATTTTGCAGAACACCTACATTCTATCTGTGAAAATGAACCTAACATTCCAGTTGCCAGCCACTTCAACACACCACTGTGTTCCCACCTCAATATTTCTGTCGCAGGCCTGCTGCTCCAGTGAGACTCAGTGCAAGTTTGAAGAACAGTATCTTATTTTTTGCTTGAGGACGCTGCAGCCTCGAGGACTCAACATCAAGTTCAATAAATTTAGAGCCCGATTCCATCCTTCCCCATTTTTTTACCCACCCCTGCACCATGGTTCTGTCATGACATGGTTGCTTTCAGCACAGCTATCCATTCGCTCCTATTCTTAGCTCTCATTATCACTTTCTTAGTTTCACTTCTGTCCTGGCCTACTGTCAATAATCCTCTTCTGCCTGCCCCTTTCTCTCTCTTGCTCTCTGTCTGCTCTTCACCTCCACTATCTACTCATCTCTCCTCCCCAAACTCCCTAACATCGCCTTCAGCATAAATACCACTTTTCCCTCGCTGCGATCAGCTCTGATGAAGAGTCACTGAACTTAAAACGCTGACTCTGCTTTCTCCCCACAAATGCTGCCAGACCTGCTGAGTTTCTCCAGTAATTTTGGGTTTTTTGCCAGACCACCAGCAGTGATTTGTTTTATTTTATGAGGCAAACAACCATGTTATTATTCAGAAAAATCAGTTCAAAATTGTTATCAATCAGTCACATAAATCTATGATGGAATTTATTCTGATGCACTATTGAAATAACTCCACAGAGGTCGGTATCCCATCACCAAATCATCCTTTACTCACACATGGAAAGTCTTTGACATTAATCCAGCTTCCTCAAGCAAACTCTTAGAATGAGAGAATGCCTGACACTCTTCTTATTATATATCAGTCAGGGCTCCATGATTGGACCATATTAACAACCCCAATCAGGGAACTAATAATGTATGAGGGCCACCTAGCTGACCTTGTATCAACCACTATATCCTTCCTCCTCTGAGTCGGAGGATATTGGTTGGTCTTTTTTCTTCTAGTGCCCGGTGGCATTTTTGTAATGGTTCAGGTTCCTCAACTCTGCCTCAGATATAGGCAGCCCAGGAGCTCATCTCATGCGCTGGTGCATCTTGGGAAAATTTCTCTTCTTACGGCAGCAAAGGTGAGATCAGTTGTGTCCATCTCAGTTTCAGAGGTTTCTTCAATGCTTGATGGAGAGGGAGAACCCACGGGTTATGAAATCCTTTCAGAGTGTTCCAAGGAATAGGGCACATTTTTCTCCCACAGGGTTTGAGAGTTTGCAGCTTTTATTTGGTCCACGTGCTTGTTCAGGACCATTTCTCTTACGTGAACTTTATTCATCACTAGTTCTGACCTAGTTCAATCAAGCCTCTTACACATGTCGGACCATTTCTGTGGTTCCTAAACCAAACTTTGACCCTGTATTAAACTCTCTTTCTCACTTGGCAGAGTCTGGCTTCCGGCATTGGCATCCTTCATGTCATTTCACCCTCCTGCTCACATCTGGGAAGATCAGATTTAGCCTGGTGCAGAGTCTTCTCCCCATTAAAATCACTTTTACATTTTCTTTGCATCCTTTATCTTTCTTTCAATCCAGTCTTTCTTTTCCTCTCATTTTGATTTTAATTCATTGTTTTACATTGACTTCAATGTTTTCATTTCTATTCCCAGCTTAGTCTGCTGATGTGAAATTGGAAGGACCTGATAGAGTAGATTCCCTACAGTGAGGAAACAGGCCCTTCAGCCCAACAAGTCCACACTGACCCTCCAAAGAGTAACCCACCCAGACCTATTTCCCTCTGACTAATGCACATAACATTACGGGCAACTTAGCATGGCTAATCCACCTGACCTGCACATCTTTGGACTGCAGGAGGAAACCGGAGCACCCGGAGGAAGCCCACGCAGACACGGGGAGAATGTGAAAACTTCACACAGACAGACAGTCACCCAAGGCTGGAATTGAACCTGGGTCCCTGGTGCTGTGAGGCTGCAGTGCTAACCACTGAGCCACCATGCCACCCTTCAAGACTGCAGGAGCTGGTTGTTGCACTATCAGAAATGAGATATTGGCTAGAGAATTGATTGGTTGATGGATAAATAACAATCCTCACAGTAAACTCAGCTGGTGTAGGATTTGAACCCCTGGTGTTAGCACTATTCTGCATTTCAAACTACCTGTGCAGCTAACTCAGCTACATCAGGCATCTGGATCATAATGAAGAATTATCCAAGGCCCCTTCTTATGATGAACATGCTAACTTTGTGTGACTTTGTTAATTCAAATGGTTATAGCTTGAGGCCAATTCTAAGTGAGTTAAGTGGCTGCTGCCTCAGCATTTCCCATAAAAATGGTAAGAGAATATCACAAGTTCAAACTAGCCTGCAGTATTCAAGTCAGCCTACATCAATGATAGGCAAGTGCATTGCCTGGATCAGGTGCTGAAAATATTTTCAAAAGTAATTCTAACATGAGGGACATCAGGGCAGAGACTGCTCTAATTTTTTCTGGTAACGCACTGGATGCCTTGGGTTGGATGGAGTGTGAAGGCAAGATGTGATCCATTTTCAGAAAATAAGTCATCCAAACAAATCTTAAAAAAGCAGTGGAATCAGATAGCCATGGCAGTAGATGCCAGGTATCAGTCCCTGAATTGCTGAATGCAGTGCTATGAAAAATTCAAAGACATCACACAATTAGTCAAGAAATTGTAACTATCTTGGAATGCAATCTCCTATCAACTGTACCAGTGGCTTACATTCTGCTGAACAACTGCACTGACATCAATCAATAATCAAAACGACTCTCAAGTTCACCTCATTCAAACATAGAGCATTATTGCAAGCCTCATGCCCATATGTCACAGATTCAACATTGACAGCCATATCACCAAAACAATACTCAATGATACACTTTACTCACTCTTGCAGCGCAGAGTGGTGTGTAACCTGAAGCAGCAGTAATAAATTGCCAGGGATCAAGCACAATTACTTGTCCTTAATCTCATGGAAGGGACCTTGGTCATTATTGCTGTAGAGGTCATGCTGAGGTAGTGGCAGGGTTGAAACATTGAACATTATGGCAAACTCATACCTAAACTTCCTCCTCACATCCACCTTCCCCTCATTCCACAATTTTTAAAATATAATTTACAGCACATAATGTAAGCTTTTACTTCTTGCTTTCCACCACCCAGACCCCCTCTTTCACTGAAATTCCACCTTTTGTGAATTTGCCCTTCCAAGAACCTGACCAAACAGTACAGGAAGAGAAAGATTCAGGAAAACAGGAAGACAGCAAGTAAGTAGTATCATTATTACTCACAAATGCAGCAGACACTGACACAGCTCTTACTTGAAAAGAACAGCATAAAAATGGGATCTGCACACGTGGAAACCTCTGATAAAGTGGCTGCAGCTCCAACAGGGAAAAATGGTAGACTATTGGCACCAAGGTTGCATGAATCCTGCTACAGAGGACACAGGACTCATATGAAGATGTTGATAGCACAGTCTACAGAATAAGGTTGATGAGTACATGCAATGAAATGTTTGTGCACTGGAAAGTTTACCAGAAAACCTGAGGTCAATATCAATCAGCAGAAAGGGGTCCAACATGAACCTGGCCCATGGATTCGCAAAGAGAGCTTAAAACTTTACTTTCCAGTGTGGAGATTCTATTAGTGTACTTGCAGACCTAACTATAATGTAATACATGATTTTGTAACTCATACTGGGTATGATGTAAACAATGGAATTTATATGTTTAATTTGTAATGTTACTTGTTGTGAGTTTGGATTTCTGTTTTTTTTTGAGTTTGTAACTGGTAGATTTTCTGTATATCTGCAGTTAACAACTAAATTGCAAGTATTTCTCTGTAGCTATGGTGAATTCTTTTGAAAACAGATTTTGAGGATTGGGTTTAGAATTAATGGATTTTCATTAAGTTGTTTTGTGACCTGGCATGTTAAATAATTCTAGAACTTGGTTTTTTCAAGCTTAAGGGAAACACCATTAACTGAGAGATAAAATCAAAAGTGAAACTGAAAGCCTAAGTTGGGCGATCACATGAAATCTTTTGAATGGTATGATTTAGAAGTACAGTACTTGCAGTTTATTTTGTTTGATCAGAATCAATAAAAGTAATGTCAAGCCATAATTTTAGGAGGATTCAACAAGCCTATGAAAAGCCTCATCAGCATTCCATTCAGTTTGCATGCAAAATATGGATTCCATTCGGAATGAGCGAGAGTGAATAATGCAGTGTACAATTCCAGCAGTACATGGATTCTGCACTGGGAAATGATGACATCAAACTGGAAAATAGAGAAAACAAGCTGAAACTCTGGCTGATTCAGATTATGAAATGCTTCCACCGATCAATGAAGAAACTAAAATCACTTCCAACCAGTTGGGAAGGCAAAATACCATATGTAACTTCCCAATTTTTTGCACATTGAAATGCCAATACTGTTAAGTGAGAAACTTATCTTCTTGCCCCCATACAAATTCAACAATGATTATTAGACTTGAGCTTTTGGTAGTACACTTACTTCTAAGCAAGTAGGATTGAACATGTAACCTAAGTTAACATTTCTAAGGAGAACTGAAGGATTGAGAGAGGTAACATCTTTTAGATGAGAGGTAGAGCAAAATCCTATTATTTTGTTCAAGTAGTTTGGAAAAGTTACAAGGAGAGAAAGAAGTCTTCCAGGTTGCCCAGGCAAAATTATCTTCAACGGGCACCACCAAAAGAGAGTTCTTGGTCACCTACCTCACCTTATCTTAAAATTAACCACTGTCTCTGAAATATTTAGGAATCTCCTAAGAATGAAGCAAGTTCTTTTAAAATGACAATAATTAAGTGCCATTTAAAAATTAATCAAAATCCAGAGAATGAATGGAACAAATTCTGCCATAATGCGCTTCTTCCAAACTATTCTTACATTTCTATCTTCCTAGTAGGTTAAAGGCTGCAATTTGTAAAGTTGAACACATTCAAAGAATGAGAGTGCTATCATTTCTGATCAGAAAGGAAGGAAAGGCGTGAAATACACAGTGCTAACTATCTTTGGACCCACATAGCATTTCCAAAGGGCTCAGGGAATCATAGTTTTCCCAAATTAATTGCCAAAGCTACTTAAAATATAGGTTAAAAATTACAACTTTTAGTCACACACATTTATTTGAATGACAGAATTGTTATGGTGGAGAAGGAAGACTTCCAACCATCGTGTTTGCACTAGTTCTATTACCTAGTGCCAATCTTGCCTTTTCCCCATACACCTGCACATTATTTCTATAAACATATAATGCCCACTTGAAAGCCTCCATTAATCCTCTCTCCACCACATTTGCACGCAGCAGGCTGTGCATTTCATATTCTAACTACTCACTATTTTCACATCACTCTTGCTTCATTTGCACATGACTTTAAATTTATGCCCACTTATTTACAAGTGGGAACAGCGTGTTGCTATCTACTCTATCCAGCCTGCTCATGATTTTGAAAATCTCTATCAAATCGCCTCTCAACCTCTTCTCTCCAAAGAGAACAGTGCCAACTTCTTCAATTTATCTTCAGAGCTGAAATTTCTCATTCCGCATGCAAATCGCTTCTGCACTCCCTCTAATGTACTCACATCTGTCCTCTAATGTCGCACTCATAACTGTGCACAATATTATAGCTGAGATCTAATAAGTGACTTGTACAAGTTCAACATCACCTCCCTGCTCTTGTACAGTTTGCCACTACTAATAAAGCCAAAACACTATATGCTTTAGTAACTACTCTCTCCATTTGTCCTGCCATCTTCCATGATCTATCCACATATACAGCTTGGTTCCTCTGCCCCTCCACCCACTGTAGAACTATACTCCCTGTATTATTGACAAAAATGCATCACATCACACTTCTATGTATTGAAACTCATTTGCAATCCTCCAGCCTTCTTTCTGGCAACTCTCTCAAATTCAGGGAAGACTGAAAGATTATGGCCAGTGTCCCTATAATTGCATGTGTTTCGTTGTATGGTGAATTCAATGTAAATACCATTTTCCGTCAGAGTCGTTTTCACAGTCTTTAACAGCATTTCTTCCTCATGCTGTCATTGACAGCATTTCATTTTACTTTGACTTTCTGATTCTGTCAACTGCTGTGGTAATTAATAGGTATAACAGACTGAAGTGTGATTTATGATATGTTACGAACCTAAAAGGGACATTATTTTTATCTAATTATCACTGAACAACACATTATCTCAAATATGTTTTTTTTGGTCCTGGTTATTAAGAAGTTAGTCAAAAACAAAAATACTTATAAAGAACCTGTCCTTTATGAATAAGAAACCTATAACTGCATCTTGCCCATTCAAAATACTCCTATTCACAAATAAATGTATGTTTAATTTACTAGTTAATTAAATCTATGACAAATGTTATGACTGTCCATGTTATATATTGAATAAACCCAGCTGCTGCATAATTTTAACTACATGAAAAAGATCTCTATGTTTAAATGATGAGGAAGGAATTTAAAATGCTTTTTTTAGATTAGGTTAAGTTCCAGAAAATTGTCTGAGTAGATATCTCATATTTATCTGAACTTCTATATAAGGTTCAACTGACTATTCAAATTTGTTGAAGTTGACTATATTTGTAAGACAGAAAAGCAGTAATATCCTCAGGACACAGATTGAGCATGCGTACAACAGAAAAGGACCATTTGGTTGAGCTGACTTCGTCCATAAATTATGTAAAGGGTATCTACTTTAGGCTTGGATATTTCGATGACCAGCTGGTCACTGGAGCAGACTGGAGTTGACCCTGTGGAATCTCAGACACAGCAGACTCCGTGAAATTACCTGGGGAATTGTGGATTCTGACAGGGAAATGAAGATTGCAATAGGCAAATTCCCTGCAGATGGAACACTCCAAAAGAGAACATTAAGGGCAGAGAATTAAGAGGGCTCCAACTCAGTTAGTAATTACCCAGCAACAGTTAAGACAATTAAAAATCCAGCTTAACTCCTGGATAGCTATTAAACTGAACCTTTGACTCACTGTATCAACCCAAAAACAATACCTCTCTACCTCCCCTGAACCCTTGCAGCCCAGGATCCCACCCATCTTCCACATGTAACACCCTCCCACTACCAAGTGCCAGATCGATATCTTCTACCAATGCCAACTCCAGAAACCCTCACTTGACACCAAAACTGATGCCCTATCTTGCTGGACCTAACAACACCACCCCTCCCCCCAAACCAGCCACCCCACATCCTTTTGCCTTTTCTAAGCAGCTGGCTCTAGAGTTAGACATTTAAATCTCAGAACACAACATACTTACTGCTACATAAAGTTTGACTTCCCCCAGTTACCCTGAACTAACCAGGGAACTCTGATACTCTGATTTCAGGTACACTCAATGCTTAAGGAACCAGAATTAGAATTCCCTGCCAAAAAAGAATGACAGTCTAGATGTGACTGCCACTCTTCAGAATATCCAGACCTTAATCACCTGAGCAGATTGCCTGCAAAGTTTCTTTGAAAAATAATTGAAGGGTCAGGTAACCAATTGGAAAGGAAGTAGCATCATGAACAATTTATAAAATGTAACACAGGTGTTGAATTTCAGATGAGAAAAACACCAATGCTATCAATGCACATTGTAATCAAAAGGTATCTAACAGCAACTGTACATACATGCACAGTTAAATGCTGAAACCCATAACTTGCTGTCAAAGATACACTGTACCTCCACAGCATGTACCATTGCTCACTGGCAGACGCAGCATTGAAATAACTCTAATTATGGGAATTTTGGATATTTTCCAGCTGATTCCCCACTAAAATGTCTGGAAACTTTAAGCTTGTGTATTTAGGAGCAAGAGGTATATTATCATATGATAATTGATAACGACTTTTAAAGTGCTTCTCTGGCCCAGAATAAAAGTTACAAGTGTAGAATCGGATTTTTCCAAAGAACTAGAAGGACCAGAAATTTGTTTTAGAAATGACTTCTTGAAAATGTTTTTATTCTGCCCCTTTTATCTCCATCAACCTTTATTTGATCTAATGTACCTCACATAAATCAAATTTCTATTTCCTGCTCTATTCTTCTGTACAGTTCAATTATGGTACTTTAATCCAAGAAACTGAAGAGCCTAACTGTTGCTGGACTTGTTCACAGGTGCCACAGATTCACTTTAATTTGGTGTTGTGTGATTTTTAACTTGGTCCACCCCAGTCCAACACCAGTACCTCCATATCACAGACGTACTTTAGGCAGCACTGTACTTTGAATAGTAATTGGATTAGAGAAAATCTTTACTGTCAAGTCTGCAAAAAATGCTTTTGGGTGGCCAACAGCAAACTGAATGGTAAATGCTACTGCTTCTTTGAGAGCAAAATTTGAACAACCTTAAGTCTGCTTTTCTTCACATTGCAACACCACTGCAGAAAGCAGCAATTTCTCTTTTTTTTTGATGGAATAATTCTGAGGGCTTCCACTTTCCTCTAATCTCAATCATCGGGGCTCGGGAGAGGCATTCCCAGCTTTTACTCAACTTCCAGGAGAGAGCCCAGACCCTGCAAGAGAATGGGGTCATTAGTGCTGCCCAGAGATGAAGAAAAGTTTATTTGGTAGAAGATATCAAATGCCAAATATATCAGTCATTTTCTGCTAGCAATCTCCGAATAACAATCAGATTTTTTTGGTTATATTGGTAAAAGGAAGAATTTTAGCCCAAGTTCCAGGAGAATTTCTGCTTTTCTAGTGATCATTAACACTAATTTAAAACAATTACAGTTGCATGTGAATATCCAATTCATAAGGCATCACCGCTAACAATGCAACGCTCTGGTAGACAGGCGTATCAGTTTATGAAATCTTGATACAAGGTTTGAACCTGCAACTTTCCAACCCAGATGAAACCTGTTTATAGCCACAGGAGCAGAATGTGTCAAATAATACTGCAGTCACTTCAATTGGTCTGATGTCTTGTTAGTTTTTTGCAACATATTGCAAATCTGTTACCATTAGGGCCAAAATTGAATATGGTCATACTTATAAATATTCTTTTGTCAGCCAGCACACAATTGCTAATAATTCAGAGCCCTTCAACCACAACTGCAGTGTTAAACTAGAAACAGATGAAAATTCTAAACTTACACTACAATTGGTCTAAAGCATCAAAGTTTCTTCATTGACAACACAGGATGTGTAGAGAATAGGTTATTTGTTAGAGGAAAACAGACCAAAGTTGATTCTGTCTTCCTAGTATTTGCATAGTACATTAATAATGACATTGTTAATTTATTAGACAATAAACATAACTAAAATTCAAGTGGGTGGCAAGCTGATCCAGAACTCTGCTGTCTGTATCTTAACTTGTGCCAAGTCTTGTTTATTCATTGCCCCTCTGCTCGGTGATGTACATTAGCCTCTGGTCTAACAATGTCTCCAAACTCTTATCCGTGTTGGCAAATCACTCCCTAGTCCTGCCGTCCTCTTTTCTATAACCTCCACTGGAAGTACAACCTTCTGAGATCTCTTTTAATACAGGCTACTTGCACGCCATAATATTAATTGCTCCAAGCTGTGCCTTCTGTTGGCTAGGCTAGCACTCTGGAATGTCTTTCCTAAGCATTTTGCCTCTTTCTCTTCCTTTAACATGCTCCCTAATACTTAACTCATTGACCAAACCTTTGCTCACCTGTCCAAATGGCTCATTGTCAAATTTTGATTGATAATACCACTGTGGCATTCTTAATTATATTAAAGAGACTATGTAAATGTAAACCATTGATTCTATTGCATATGTGTTGTTTCCTACTGAAAATGTAAACCTACCATACTTCACTAGTACCAGTAACACTGATTTGAATATTTTCTTGGAAGTTTCATCATAGCATCTTCCAACTGCAATCATCCTGTGTTGACACTCCCACTACTGGTTTTCTGAGATGTTAATTCTTGTGATACATCACTTGACCACATCAATTAAATGAACTTCTCATTTGCTCAACTGGACAAACCTTGATCCAATATTTTTATAACATAAACAAAGTTAAAATGTAGCCATGAATGGTGTACAGCAACTAACCAGAGGATATGGCTCCAAAGACATCCCCATCCTCAATGATAGGGGAACCCCACATGTCAGTGCAAAAGATAAGGCTACAAATGGCAACAGTCAAGAGTGTGGTGCTGGAAAAGCACAGCAGGTCAGGCAGCATCAGAGAAGCAGGAAAATCAATGTTTCGAGCAAAAGCCCTTCATCAGGAATGAGGCTGGGAGCCTCAGGGGTGGAGAGATAAATGGGAGCAGGTGGGAGTGGGGGAAGTTAGTTGAGAGTGCAATAGGTGAATGGAGGTGGGGGAAATGTGATAGGTCAGAGAGGAGGGTGAAGCGGATAGGTGGGAAGGAAGATGGAGAGATGGGACAGGTCATGAGGACAGTGCTGAGCTGGAAGGTCAGAACTGGGGTAAGGTGGAGGGAGGGGAAATGAGCAAACTAGTGAAATCCACATTGATGCCATGGGGTTGGAGGTCCCCGAGGCATCCTCGCTCTCCACCGGAGTCGTACCGGAGGACTGGAGGGTAGCAAATGTAATTCCTCTCTTCAAGAAAGGAAATAGAGAAATCCCCGGCAATTACAGACCAGTCAGTCTCACATCTGTCGTCTGCAAGGTGTTAGAAAGGATTCTGAGGGATAGAATGTATGACCATCTGGAAGAGCATGGCTTGATTAAATGCAGTCAGCACGGCTTTATGAGGGGCAGGTCCTGCCTCACAAATCTTATTGAGTACTTTGAGGATGTCACTAGACAAGTTGATGAGGGTCGAGCGGTGGATGTTGTGTATATAAACTTCAGTAAGGCATTTGATAAGGTTCCCCATGGTAGGCTCATTCAGAAGGTCAGGAAGAATGGGATACAGGGAAATTTAGCTGTCTGGATACAGAATTGGCTGGTCAACAGAAGACAGCGAGTGGTAGTGGAAGGAAAATATTCTGCCTGGAAGTCAGCGGTGAGTGGTGTTCCACAGGGCTCTGTTCTTGGGCCTCTATTCTTTGTAATTTTTATTAATGACTTGGATGAGGAGATTGAAGGATGGGTCAGCAAGTTTGCAGATGACACAAAGGTTGGAGGTGTCGTTGACAGTATAGAGGACTGTTGTAGGCTGCAGTGTGACATTGACAGGATGCAGAGATGGGCTGAGAGGTGGCAGATGGAGTTCAACCTGGATAAATGTGAGGTGATGCATTGTGGGAAGTTGAACTTGAAAGTTGAGTACAGTCTGCAGCCCTCACTTTCTCTCTATAGGATTAAAGACAAGATTCTTGGCAGAGTGGAGGAAGAGAGGGATCTTGGTGTGCAGGTGCATAGATCCCTTAAAATTGCCACCCAGGTCAACAGGGTTGTTAAGAAAGCATATGGTGTTTTGGCTTTCATTAACAGGGGGATTGAGTTTAAGAGCCGTGAGATCTTGTTGCAGCTCTATAAAACTTTGGTTAGACCGCACTTGGAATACTGTGTCCAGTTCAGGTCGCCCTATTATAGGAAAGATGTGGATGCTTTGGAGAGGGTTCAGAGGAGGTTTACCAGGATGCTGCCTGGAATGGAGGGCTTATCTTGCAAAGAGAGGTTGACTGAGCTTGGACTTTTTTCATTGGAAAAAAGAAGGAAGAGAGGGGACCTAATTGAGGTGTACAAGGCATAGATAGAGTTGATAGCCAGAAACCTTTTTCCAGGGCAGAAATTGTTAACACGAGGGGTCATAGTTTTAAGCTGTTTGACGGAAAGTATAGAGGGGATGTCAGAGGCGGGTTCTTTACGCAGAGAGTTGAGAGAGCATGGAATGCGTTGCCAGCAGCAGTTGTGGAAGCAAAGTCATTAGGGATATTTAAGAGATTGCTGGACATGCATATGGTCACAGAAATTTGAGAGTTCGTATATTAGGTTTACCTCACATGAGGATCAATGTTCGGCACAACATCGTGGGCTGAAGGGCCTGAACTATGCTGTACTGTTCTATGTTCTAGAAGATGAGGTGTTCTTCCTCCAGGCGTCGGGTGGTGTGGGAGTGGCGATGGAGGAAGCCCAGCACCTGCTTGTCCTCAGCAGAGTGGGAAGGGGAGTTGAAGTGTTCAGCCATGGGGCGGTAGGATTGCTTTGTATGGGCGTCCTGGAGATGTTCTCTGAACCGCTCTGTGAATAGGCGTCCTGTCTCCCCAATGTGGAGGAGACTGCATCGGGAGCAGCGGATACAGTAAATCACATTTGTGAAACTTTGATGGATGTGGAATGCTCCTTTGGGGCCTTGGACAGAGGTGAGGGGAGAGGTGTGGGTGCAGGTTTTGCAATTCCTGCGATGGCAGGGGAGGGTGTCAGGATGGGAGGGTGGGTTGTTGGGGTGGGGAGGCATGGACCTGACAAGGTAGTTGTAGAGGGAACGGTCTTTACGGAAAGTGGATAAGGGTGGGGAGGGAAATATCTCTCTGGTGGTGGGGTCCGTTTGTAGGTGGCGGAAATGGCAGAGGATGATGCAATGTATACATAGATTGATGGGTGGAGGGTGAGGAAGAGGTGGGGGGGGGGGGGGGGGTCTGTCCTTGTTGTGGTTGTACATAAAAAAATACTGTGCTCACAAAGATTAGTCAGAGGCTGCGAATCTGCAACAAGGAACTCATATCCTAACTCCACAATGCCTAGTCACTATCTAGAAAACTCAAGGTAAGCGTGTATTGGAATATTCTCCACCTGCCTTGATGAGTGCAGCTCCAGCAACACTCTTGAAACATAACACTATTCAACCTAAGAACGGTGAATGTATGGAATGAGCTGGTTTCATACAAAGGGCGGTGCACGTATGGAATGAGCTGGTTTCACACAAAGGGTGGTGCATGTATGGAATGAGCTGCCAGAGGAAGTGGTGGAGGCTGGTATAATTACAACATTTAAAAGGCAAATGGGTGGGTACATGGATTAGGAAGGGTTTAGAGGAATATGGAGAAAATGAGGACTGCAAATGCTGGAAATCAGAGTCAAGAGAGTGTGGTACTGGAAAAGCACTGCAGGTCAGGCAGCATCAGAGAGCAGGAGAATTGACGTTTTGGGCATAAACCCTTCATCAGGAATAAAAGGCCAAGTGCTGGCAAATGGGACTAGATTAATTTAGAATATCTGGTCGGCATGGATGAGTTGGACTGTTGGGTCCGTTCCCATGCTGTTCTCTCTATGACTCTATAAGACACCTTTCTACTTTTAGCCTAAGGTGTTCAACTCACTATTCCCAACTTTAAAATACTTTAGTGAGCACTATGGGAACATGCTTTGTCTAAATCATTAGTTCCATCTCCTGATGCTCTAATGAGACAGAATATTTCTCCCTTGACTATTGCTTCTTGTGTTTCCCAACAATGCAAAGCTATTTGCTACAAAGACTGTTTCAAGGTTGATGCCAACTAGCAAGGTGAAGTATGCAGCTCATGCAGTCTAATCCTACTGTACGGTATGGAGCTGACACTGCCGACAGCTACTCTTGGAAGGACTGTGTCTTTTTATTTTGCTTTCTCTTTAAAAATCTGTGGACTGAAATAAGAAAGAACTGTTTAAAGACAGGTGTCTGTAATGGTGACGGCATGCTCTGAAAGCAAATGACCCAGCACTTGTACCAAGCATTATGTAAATAGCAGTAACTGAAGTTTGAGTTTCAGACAATTTGGAGCCAAGGGAGTGTATAAATGGAGCTCTTGTCGGGAAAAGCAAATTGATTGGCCTATAGAGTACTCACCAGTTATCAGTGACAGACATCTTTTACTTGCCAACTGTGGGATTGGTTCTCAGGTAAATGACCAGCTTGCAGTTGTGAACAAGTAAAAAAAGAGAGAGAGAGAGAGAGAGGGAGAGAGAGAGAGAGTTTGAATAGAGAGAAAAGAGAGAAACAGAGAGGGGAAAAGAGTGAGAGTGAGATCAGTTCTTTTCCAGCTCAGGACCGGTCTCTCTGTTCTCTGCAGTCAAATACAACTGTAAATCTGCAGAAAACCAGTTTACATTTCCTGCAAAAGTTGTTGTAAACTGTCTATCCCCTAGTTGTCTTTGAGAACAAAGAACAATGAAAATTACAGCACAGGAACATGCCCTTGAATCCTCCAAGACTACACTGATCCAGATCCTCTATCTAAACCTGTAGCCTATTTTCTAAGGGTCTACATCAGTCTGCTCTCTGCCTATTCATGTATCTGTCTAGGTATACCTTAAATGACTCTATTGTACCCGCCTCTACCACCTCCAATGGCAACGCATTCCAGGCACCCATCACCCTCTGTGTAAAAGGGTTTTCCGTGCATATCTCCCTTAAACTTTTCTCCTCTCACTGTGAATTTATAACTCCTAGTAATTGAGTCCCCCACTCTGGGCAAAAGCTTCTTTCTATCCACCATGTCTATATGATGACTTTGTAGCCCTCAATCAGAACTACTCAACCTCCATCTTTCTAATGAAAATAATCCTAATCTACTCAACCTCTCTTTATAGCTAGCATCCTCCACAACACGCAACATCCCTCTGCACCCTCTCCAAAGCATCCACATCCTTTTGGTAATGTGGTGACCAGAACTGTATGCAGAATTCCAAATGTGGCCAAACCAAAGTCTGATACAACTGTAACATGACCTGCCAACTCTTGTATTCAATACCCTGTCCAATGAAGGAAAGAATGCCTTCTGTTCTTTATTTGCTCGAAACGTCAACTCACTTGTTCCTTGGATGCTGCCTGACCGGCTGTGCTTTTTTTTTTAACTCTGATCTCCAGAATCTTTTGTCCTCACTTCTTCAGGTAACTTTCTACTATGTTCTGTTTTCTGTCCACCTAAACAAAAAGATGGTCAAAGAAAAAAATGTCAATAGCTTTTTCACAAAAAAAATTCATCAACAGTTGTGACATCTTCATTCTATTGCATGTATATTACAGAATTTTAACTGTGCTGTTTCCACCACCTACTATTTAACATTTTCTGGTTCAATTAATTTTAAATATTTAACTGATCTACATATCGTAATTTACATCATTTGTTAACAGTATACTGTAAACAGGAATGTCAGAGCAGTGCAATTAAGTGAACGTTTCCAGTAGAACATTTTCAATTACTCCTGTAGGAACATGGAACAGAAGTAAGTTACTTAGCTTATTGAGCTATTTCCATAACTTAAAGAGATTATGGCCGACATGCAATCTAACTCCTTTTGCCTGCCTTCTCCGCCATATTCCCTCACACCTTTACAGAACAAAAGTCCATCAATCGATTATCTCAAATTTATAATTGATCCAATATTAATTTCCATTTGCATAACAAAGTTCCAAACTCATACTTACCCTTTACGTTGAAAGATGTTTCCTAATTTCATGCCTGACAGATCTGATTCTATGTTTCCGATATTGGGGAGTCAAGGCCTAGGGGCGAATGATGGAAAAAAATGTTCTCTATCATAAAGGTGCACTTTTCCTGATCTTGGAGAGGCAGGATTAGAGAGAGTAAGCAAGTCAGGAGCACTGCCAAGATATAATCCCATTGCCAAGGAATTTTTGCAGTGGCAGTCCGTATTCAAATGCAACAAGATCTGGACAATAACCAGGTTTAGGCTGACAAGTGGCAAGTAAAACTTAGACCACACAAATGTCAGGCAATGACCATCTATAATAACAGACAATCTAAATACCACCCCTTGACCATCAATAGTGTTACCATCACTGAAGGCCCCACTATCATCATCCTTATGTTACCACTGACCAGAAACTCAACTGGACTTGCCAAATAAATACAATGGTTACAAGAGCAGATCAGAAGCTAGAAATCCTGTGCAAGTAACTCACCTGACACACCAAAGCCTGTCTATCATCTACAATGTACAAGTCATGAATGTGATGGAATACTCCCCACTTGCCTGGATGGGTGCAGCTCCAACAACACCCAAGAACCTCGACACCATCCAGGACAAAGCAGCCCGCTTGTCTGGCACCACATTCACAAATATCCACTCTCTCTCCTGCACAATGCTCAGTAGCAACAGAGTGCACGAGCTACAAGATGCACTGCAGAAACTTACCAGAAATCCGTTGACAGCACATTACAAACAAACGACCACTTCCATCTAGAAGGGCAGCAGATAAATGAGAAAACAAGATTGCCTTAGTGAGCAGAGTCCATATCCCCAGAAGTTCCACATTTTGTCCTCACTGTATAGCAAAGATGTGAGGATGCTGAAAACCACTGAGTTATGGGATATTCTGGATGGATGTCCTAGAAAAAAGACCCCTTGCTCATGGCCACATCAAATGTTTAATTTCTAAATTATCTCTGTAGCATGCAAACAGTATGCTGGGACAGTAATTATATCAAATTATTCTGGATGATTCTCAGATTCTTGTTTGGCAAAGGAATCCAAGATTATTGGGGATAGATGAGAATGTGAAAGTTGAAACACAAACAACTCAACCATGATCTTATTAAATGGAAGAGGAGGGGTCAGATCTTGGTCTACTCTGCTTCTATTTTATATGTTCATAAATGGGAGTGAAGGCATCTCCACTCTTTAACATTGCCTTGTTGGCAAGGGACAGAAAGTTGTGATAAAGGACCAAAGTTTACCATTATCATGGTAGAGCATTCTCGTAAGGAATGGCCTCCCAAAATTTAACATGGCAAATCTTCATAGATCTCCAACTTTTGGTCCACTTCAGGAGAAAATCAATCCATCACATCTGTGTACTGGGAAAGCAATAATCAGTCATGATTCTCTCCCCTGACGGTCATCTACTAATTCCTGCTGAACAGCCCATATATGAAATATGAGAGGGGATGGGTTTGAGTTTATTTGTAATGAATATGACAGTTAAACACATTGACAACATTCACTATCTACATTTTATTTATTATATTCCAGGGCTCATTAGGTTTTCATGTTCTTCTAAATTGAGCTTGTTTTCCTGTGCCACCTGGTGCACACTCTTCCTGTGATGAACTGAACTCACCTGTATTTCTGTTTTCAATTCAAAAACCTATCCCCAATGTGCTACCAGGTACAGGGTGTGCAGCATGACCTTGCAATTAGAAATAGGAAAAATAATCAGCAATAATATAATAATATTAAAGTAGAATGCTGTGGATGCAGGAAATTTAAATTAAAAATAGAAAATGTTTGAAACACTCAAAGTCAAGCAGCATCTGTGGAAAGAGAAAAACAGAGTTTATGTTCCAAGTCAAAATTGATGAACTGTGATGAATAGACAGCAACCTGAAATATACCTGTTTCTCTCTCCACGGATGCTACCTTGATTTGGTTAATATGACAATAACCTTTGTTTATCAAAATACAGGGCATGCCTGAATGTACTTCTGGTCCTTTTATCACAACTTTCTGTCCCTTGCCAACATGAAGGCAATGTTAAAGAGTGGAGATGCATTCACTCCCATTTATGAACGTATAAAATAGAAGCAGAGTAGACCAAGTTCTGACCCCTCCTCTTCCATTTAATAAGATCATGGTTGAGTTGTTTGTGTTTCAACTTTCACATTCTCATCTATCCCCAATAATCTTGGATTCCTTTGCCAAACAAGAATCTGAGAATCATCCAGAATAATTTAATATAATTACTGTCCCAGCATGCTGTTTCCATGCTCCAATGCACAATAGTATGATATTCAGATTATTCTCAGATTAGAAAGATTTAATTCCAACTAATTAGCTAATACACTTTTTATTTCCTTCAAAAATTAAGTAAATATTTTGTTGAGTGCACTATCTAATACGTGCAGTTAGATAACCATTCATCTTATGTTTGTGCATTCAACATTCTTGCTCAGACAGATTTGTTGACAGATACTTACTTGTTGGACTGGGATTAATATGTGATGAATTGCCTTATTGCTTTTTTGCTGTTTTCAAGTTGTTTCAACACAGTTAATTGCAGGAGTGGCAGAAACCTAGACCATCATGTATAATTATCAAGAAATAGATAGATATTACCGTTAAGTCATGGATTTTCATTCCCGAACAGACAGAATGAAGTGTAAACCATGATCAAATCTTTCACTTCTGCTTGTTTACCTGAAGGCATAATATGACTTCCAACGCATCATATTACAATTCCACAAATAAATGCAAAGTCATTCTCGACATTCCTCTATGAACTCACATTGAGCTAGTACTAGTTTTTCTTATTATCCTTTGAACCAGACTATTAAGTTGTGTTTTTAACTGCTTTCTCACAGTTTAATACAATTGGATTGACACCAGCTACAATAACAAGTTTCTCCTTCACCTCAGTTGATGATCCATCAATAGTCTATCGTAATTAAATCAGTAGACTTTTCTTTAGTGCGAAGTCAAGTATTTAAAAATTATTTTTCTCTCTTTTTGTTTATTTTCATTGGTTGATTGGGCATAGATTCATAATCTGCAACCAGCTGTTGATGCATACAAGTACATCACAAAGCAATTTGGAATAGAACTACTCTGGTTGCTGCTGACTGCATACAAAGGGACTGACAGCAGAGGTAGGGGGCCACATGACTATAGAAACAGAGGCAATATATTTTCAAACTTTTCCAAACACCACCCCACCCCCTTACATATAAAAACGCATGCACTGTCATTTACAGTTACAAATTACCCAGCATACATGGTCACAAAGAAAATTATAATTCATTAACAAAATTGTATATTAACTCTAGTCAATTATACCTTTCGTCAGTTGTTGTACATGTATTGCATATATGTCTATAACATCACACATTTCCCCTAATATTACATATGCACATTATCAATGACTGTTTCTCTGGTACCTGCTTATTCCTAAGGTGATGTTTCTCCTCTAGGGAGTGTCATTCCCATGATAACAGCTGTTGTTGTGGTAACTGTTGGTCACAATTGATTTCCTTTGCTGGGTAACAGTCTCTCTGGTACTGATGATCATTCTATACTATGTGCAGGTGGTAAGCTCACTTCTTTTTGATGTGTCGACGGTAATAAAGGCATTTTAGTTATGCATAGATATCGGCAGTTGTGATGATATATCTGGGTACTCAAGTTCACCAGATAAAATCAAGGTGAAAATCCCAAGTTACTATGTTGCTGCCTTTGGTTAAGAGAACTTAACTACTGCATTCTAACCGGTTCTCCAATGCTCAGCCGTAGCAAAGATTCTGCAGTTTTACCAAAGTGAAATTTAGTTTTCTGTTATTTCACCTTGACTTTGTTGATTACACCTGTTACTACTTCTGACTTCAGTCATTTTTTGCAATTGGAAGAGTCGCTTGGATGCGATGTGGCATTAGATATCTGCTTTGGATAGGACTATATTCAATAGAAATTGCTTTATACAAGTCTGTGCTGGGGACAGACTGGGGATTGTGTGGAGATAATATATGATGTTGAATTTAACAGCTGGATTCTTCACTCATGAAATGTCACTCATTATAAGTCTAGAATGCCGTGTGCATTCAGGTATTCTACAGTCTCACTGATAGTCATTGACATCAGCTGGTCTAATACCCAGTAACAAGAATTGCAGTGGTGACCAGATAATTCATTCTTCAGGATTGAAAAGGTTTGCTCCAATCTTCATCCATGGCCTGTTCAGAATGTCATATGCCATAAGTGGTTTTTTTTTTATTCTCCCATGGAATGCTGGCATCAAAGGCTGGACCAGTATTTATTGCCCATTCCTAGTTGAATTTGGTAAATTGCTTATTTATTACAAGCACTGTACAGCTGATGTGGTCATTAATTTCATTGCTCATTTTTGGCGAGCAGAGCCTCAAATTACACATAGTTCCTTGATGGCTTACATTGATGTACTTCAGTATCTCTTTTCTCACCTATGTGAAGTAATGACTCTATTTCCTTTGTATAAGACGCTATTTGAGTTATTGC
The DNA here is from genome assembly GCF_004010195.1 of Chiloscyllium plagiosum. Taxonomy (NCBI): domain Eukaryota; kingdom Metazoa; phylum Chordata; class Chondrichthyes; order Orectolobiformes; family Hemiscylliidae; genus Chiloscyllium; species Chiloscyllium plagiosum. The sequence continues at coordinate 292,153 of NC_057714.1, forward strand.
TTCATCTTTATATGCCCAAAACTCTCTTACAGTAACAGGTGTGCTCTTAATGCTTTCAGGCCTTCCTTTCACAGAATCACAGAAGGGGGACATTTGGCCAATGTGCCTTCAAATGAGCATCATTGCCTATTGCCAATATCCTGCTTTTTCCCATACCCTTCTTATTTTTATTCAAATAATTGTCCAATGCTCTCCTAAATGCCTCAATTGAACTTGCCTGCACCATACTACAAGGCAATGTATTTCATACAGTAACTACTCACTAAATGAAAAAGGCTTTTTTTCTCGTATCACCCTTATATCTTCTGTAATCATTTTAAATCTTTTATAAATGGGAACAATTTCTCCCATTACTCTATCCAATCCACTCATGATATTGAAATCCTTTATCAAATCGCCTCTTTGCTATCTTCATTCCAAAAAGAGCAGTCCAAACTTCTTTAATCTATCCTTGTAACTGAAGTTTCTCTTTCCTGGAATTATTTCCTGTAACTAGTTTATGCACTCTCTCAAATCTGTTCATATCTTTCCTTTAATGAGGCATCCAGAACTGCACACAGTACTCCAACTGAGGTCTGTCAAGCCAATGGTACTGTATGTTTTCTGACTGCATTCTTTACCTGTCACAGAATCCCCCCTGTAGTGAAGCAGGCTATTTGGCCCATTGAGCTCATACTGACCCTCTGAAGAGGATCCCACCCAGACCCACTGCCCTACCCTATCCCTGCATTTACCATGGCTAACCCACTTAAGCTGCACATCTTTTGACTGTTAGAGTAAACCGGAGCACCTGAAGGAAACCAAAGCTCACAGGGAGAACTTGCAAACTCCATACAAACAGTTGCCCAAGGGTGAAATCAACCCAAGTCCCTGGCATTGTGAGGTAGCAATGTTAACCACTGAGCTACCATGCTGACCTAGCCTGTCACTTTCAATGTACACATTTACACCCAGGTCCCTCTGCACCTGCACCTCTTTTAGAAATGTACACCCTATTTCATATTATTTTTCCAACCAAAATACATTACTTCACACTTCTCTGCATTGAAAGTCAACTGCCCACTCCACCAACTTGTCCATATCCTTTAGGATTGCCCACACTGTCCTCATCATAGCATACAATTCTTCCAAGGTGCATGCCACCTGCTAACTTTTGAAATCATCCCCTAGTTGTAATGGTCCCCTGCACACCAAGATTTAGATCACTAATGTATGTCAGGAAGAGCAAGAGTCCCAATACTGACTCCTGGAGAACTCCACTACAAACATTCATCCAGCCTGAAAAATATCCATTAATCATGACTCCCCATTTTCTCATTACTTTCTACAGCAATGGAAGAGTTGCATTTTGTGCAGTTTGCTGGATTTCTGTATTTCAGAATCAATGTTTCTTCTGGGCAGATAATTGCCAGAGCACAATAAGGTTTGCTTTTTGTTGAATCTGGAAGATTTTACAGTTCATCATAATACCCCCAGCTCTTCATATGAACTCCCGACAATATGTTGGGAATAAAAAAATGCCTTTCCCTGCTTGAATATCACATCCAGAGAATATTTCTGTCAATTTGATAATGTTGTTTGTGATGCTTGGGAGCAGATAGAAATCATTTGAGGAAGGTGCTTTGTAGAAGCCTGGGGTTTTTGGTGGGGGGTAGGCAGTGTGCGTGGGGAAGGTGTGGTAGGTGGCTCCACTATCTCTTTGGCTTTCCCACACAGATATTGATTAAAATGCTCACAAATAAAGGCAATAGCTAAGCTATTGAATGAATCCAACAAATTCCACTACACCTCTGCATACTCTCAGTTTATTAGATTTGTTTTCTAGGTTTTGAGGTTTACCTTGCTGCTAACCCAGTCTATGGGAGTATCACTTTCTTGTCTACTCCTTTCATCTAACAGTCACAAAGCAATAATAACCTTTAGACCTAATGACTCTAACCTGTTCTATAGCATCAAGTGATTCATCATTGGCTGAAATCTCTCCAGCATGTCCCCTCTATGCTACATTCAGTGCATGGTATGTCAATGCAGACTGCAACATTGACTTCTCACTCTAGAAGTCACTGCTACACATGGATCTCAGAAGTCCATACAGAAGAAAAAAAAAGTAGAGGGAATGCTGCTCTCCAGCTGTCATCTTTGGAGGTTTTTTTTCTTTCTATCTAAATACTTCTTCTATCTTGTCTTTCAAGCTGGACGAGGGAAACTTGAACTCTCCATGGCTGATGATGTGTTGGTCTCACAAACATCCAATTCAGCATGATATTCATCAGAAATACAACCAAAACCTGTTAGAAACATCTAAGTAATCTTCTAGGAATCTGTTAAGCAATGCTTTTGTGGGCTGTAAACCTCTTCTAGCACATTTAGGGTTACTACTCCAAACTTTCGACTTGCTTCAACTGAAATAAGTTGATCTTGCTTGATGTCTATTTACAGATACTCCAGGAGTACATCAGCTCAATTTATCGTCTTGGTATGACTACCATTCCATCAAATGGACTTAACTTTTCTTTTGTGGTCATTTTATTTTGAATTATATCCTGAGCCACTTCACACTGGGCTGTGAAATTTGTAATATTGTGTCTACGTGATATTTCACATTCACTCAACACTTCACTTTTGTGACCATTGTTCAAATAGTCACAAACTAATGATCACAAACCAATGATCACCATAAGATTTGACACTATGTTTTATGGTGCAAATTGATTCATCGTTAGCTGATATCTCTCCAGCTGCCACCTTTATAGGCTTGTTTTGCTTTCTTCTAGCTAAATACTTGTATGCAACATGACTCAGCTTCTTGCATTACAGCATTGTCTTCCCAACCCTGAGCATGTTTCCTTGCCTTTTGTATGGTGGGTTCTGCAATATTTACATGCTGTCCTCTGGCTTTAATCTTTCTGCTGTTTTTATTGCAAGTCTTTGTTCCTTATTGCACATTTGACGTTCTCATTCTGCCTGGAAATTCCCTCAGCATAGCGCAAAGCCTCATCTGTCCTCCCATCAATACATTCTAGCAGATGATTTGTAACCACAGAACTTTTGCACATGTCAATAGTTTCCTTGACAATAAGTTTCTCCTCTCTCAGCAAACTTGCTCTCATGGCAGGCTCCATTTAACCTAAGCTGAAAACGTGTTGCTGGAAAAGTGCAGCAGGTCAGGCAACATCCAAAGAGCAGGAGAATCAACGTTTCGGGCATGAGCCCTTCCTGATTTTCCTGCTCCTTGGATGCTGCCTGACTCGCTGCACTTTTCCAGCAACACATTTTCAGCTCTGATCTCCAGCATCTGTAGTCTTCACTTACTCCATTTAACCTAAGACTATTTAACTCTGGTTAAATCATCTTTCAGTTCCAGAGTCTGGGGGATTTAGCCTTGAGCTCTGATGTTGAACAGGGCAGCACGGTGGCTCAGTGATTAGCACTACTGCCTCACAGGGACCCAGGTTTGATTCCAATCTTGGGCGACTGTCTGTGTGGAGCTTGCACATGCTCCCTATGTCTGCGTGGGTTTCTTCCAGGTGCTCCGGTTTCCTCCCACAGTCCAAAGATGTGCAGGTTAGGTGAATTGGCCATGCTAAATTGGCCATGCTAATTTGCCCATAGTGTTAGATGCATTAGTCAGAGGGAAATGGGTCTGGGTGGGTTACTCTTCAGAGGGTCAGTGTGGGAGATGTGTTGCTGGAAAAGCGCAGGTCAGGCAGCATCCAGGGAACAGAAGGGCTTATGACCGAAACATCGATTCTCCTGTTCCCTGGATGCTGCGTGACCTGCTGCGCTTTTCCAGCAACACATCTCCGGCTCTGATCTCCAGCATCTGCAGACCTCACTTTCTCCTCAGAGGGTCAGTGTGGACTTGTTGGGCCAAAAGGCCTGTTTCCACACTGTAGGGAATCTAATCTAATCTAATCTAATCTAAATACTATTCATAAGTAACCTTGATTTTGGGTTCAATGCATGTCTTCAAAATTTCACCTGTCTCATTTTTCTGCACCTTCATGAGAACTGGATTACTATATGCATATGTGACACACTTTCTCCAGCACTGATAATTATTCAAGATTTTCAAACCTGTTAAGCTTTTTTAATCTATTGCTGTGTCATCATTTTTCCACTGTCAGTGTAAAACATTCCAATTTTGTCATATATCATCTTTCATTTCCATAGCAGCGTGAAGTCGAAAATTCATTACCATTTACACAAATAAGTTCAATTTCTATGAACAACCCCAGGCCCAAGACTCTAGCAGCATATTGAGGATGTGAGGGCAAAAATACATCTCACCTTATTGTGGTGCTGATAATATGGGAACATAGGAACAAGAGTAGACCATTCAATGAGGTCATTGCTGATCTGTGAACTAACTCCATATACCAGCTTTTGTATTTTTTAATACCTCTGCTGAACAAACATTCATCTATCCCAGATTTAAAACTAACAGCTGATCAGCATCAACTGCAATTTTTAGAAGAGTTCCGAACATTTTCCACCCCTTGTGTGTAGAAGTGCTTTCTGGCATCTCTCCTGAATGGTCTGGCTTTAATTTTTAGACAATTCCCTTGATTCTAAATCCCCAACCAGTGAAAATAGTTTATCCATATCATTTAACCCTGTCTTTTCCTGTTAATAGCTTGAAGATTTCAATCAGACCATGCCTTAACTTTCTAAATTCTAGTGAAAACAGGCTTATACAAATTACCTCTCCTCTTAATTTAACCCCTAAAGTCCAGGCATCATTCTTGTAAACCTACATTATATTCCCTAAGAGGCCAATATATCCTTCCAAAGATGTGGTGCTCACAGTACTTTTGGAGCTTAATTTCAGTCCTGCCCTGCTATTCGCTTATTTTAATGACAGGCTTGGATCACAAGCTTATAGATCTGATAGATTTTATTTCTTAACAGAATTTCCACAGAACTTCGGGAAGAACTATTTTTGGTGATACACTGGTAGAATAGTTACAATGCTGTGCAATAGTAGAGTACCAAATATGAATGGAAATAAAATGCCAAGTCTACCTAGCATGGATATGAGCATTTAATTGAGTGTGAGTACTGTCAAACCTGCTTCCCTGTGATAGCACTGAGATTTGTTGACCGACAAAGTGACACAAAAGAATTGGATTACAGGAATTTGCATCTCCTGTTCATTAGCAAACAAGATGAGTACCAATTATATAGCTACTGGTTACATCTCTGAAAGCATACTTCTTTCATTATTGTCCAGATTATACCAAGACCATGACCTCGGTTCCCCCATTACAACATTTCACATCACTACATCCACCAATACCGTCTGCTTAATTGTGTCAGCCTTTACTCAGCAGTATTACCCTCACCTCTGGGTCAGAGGTCGTAGGTTCAGCCCCACTCCAGAGACTTGAATGCAAAATCTAAACCAGGCATAGGCAACATAACCAAGTGATCTATGTGTCCAGCCAAGCCATTGTTAAAAATACAGATGGTTGTAAGTAGAAGAATCTAACAGAGATACTCCTCCAATCACATTGGTTACTGTCCCGAATTTGCTGCTGGTAGGCTCTATGGGAAGCAAATGCAGGAAAAACTGGTCCGTGATTGAAAGAGCAGTGCAGTGTGACTGTTCTTAATTAGACCAAGATCCAAATCCATGGTGGCAAGTGTCTGGGACAGGGATTAGGCGGCTTCCAGATGAACACTGGCATGGGGAATTTGAGTTAGGCCCAACATCCCTTCAATGACGTTATTAATAAGATACCTTTGTGATATTACCCAACGAGGGGTGTTGAGATAAACCTCAACTGTGTGGTTGATTGAGGTTATAATTAGGGGAGAAAGTGAGGGCTGCAGACGCTGGAGATTAGAGCTGAAAATGTGTTGCTGGAAAAGCGCAGCAGGTCAGGCAGCATCCAAGGAACAGGAGAATCGACGTTTCAAGCATAAGCCTGAAGAAGTCTTCTTCCTGAAGAAGGGCTTATGCCCGAAATGTCGATTCTCCTGTTCCTTGGATGCTGCCTGACCTGCTGCGCTTTTCCAGCAACACATTTTCAGCTCTGAGGTTACAATTAGCCATGAGAATGTGAATTACAACAACAATTTGCATTGCTAGAACGCCTTTAAATGTATTATAACAATGATATCAAACAAAATTCAGCACTAAGCCAGGTAAGGAGAGATTATCATTCCTTCTAAGCTATGCAGTGACTGGGAAGCTCTGTGCACACTGATTGTTCAGCCAATGAACAGCTTTTGCTTTTGGAAGCCGCTGCCACACAGACCTCGGAGGTCCATGCAGCAAAAAAACAACACATTGGAGAGAACATTGGTCAGGTTTGTTTCTTAGCAAAACAAGATTAGTAGAGAATTAGAAGAAGTGATTTGTTGTCCATCTCCCCATGCAGCGAACAATCAACCAAATTTTGCCAGCCCACACGAGGTGGCTTTGGCAGGCTCCGACAGTAAATGTAAATAATCAGATGCTGTAAAGACCTTCATTATTTTCTTTTTTTAATCTTTTTGTTTTGGAGCCATGAACAGTGAGCTGAAAGTGACCTTTGGACAGTGAGCAGCAGTTTGTTGTTTAAAAACAAAAAGAGAACAAATAAACTGATATCTGTTTATTAGGCTCAGCCTAGAAGTTAATTGCAGGTTGATTCTTGTTCAAAGAACACTTCATATACATTTCAACTCATGGTGCGAGGCTCAAACAGCGAGGCTCAAACAGCTTAAATGCTAACTGGGGCCTCTAGGGAGGCAACCCGGGAAAAAATAACGTTTCAATTGGTTTTGAACTGTGGTTAAGTCAGAAGGATTGTGCTGTGAAAGCTACAGTTCAGAGGTTTGATTGCTTCCTGATTATTTTCTCATTAACAACCTACTGAAAGTTCAGAGAATAGTATCTCAGATATAAGGATTTAGCAAATATTCCTCAGAGTCTATTGGGAGCTGCTTGCATGCATCAGTTTCTTCACGAAACCAAGCAAGATGTACTCACATATGCCCGTGAGATTATAGATCATAGCGACTGTTTAATCAGGACTGGCCAGTTACATTGCATTTAGTGATTTATCCCTTAAACCAGTCTGTCTGTCTGAGAGAGAGCTGGGGCTAGAATCAAAGAAGTTTGTGTTTAAATCTAGAAATTAATTAGATTAACTGTTTAACTTTACTCTACTAAAACTACTGTATCATTAATAATTTGTTAAATATTTTCTTTAAGCTATAACCAGGTCTCTGGTATCAGTTATTAACAAAGTCTAGTAATGGCTATTCAAATAAATCTGGTTAGGGACCACTGAGGTCAGTTTTACAGGTCATTTAATGTTTTCACTTCACTGTCTTGCAAATACAGAGAAAGAGAGGCTGGGTTGATTTAACTGGCTGTCCTCATCTAACAATGTCCTATTAAATGTCACTTTTTCAGGCCATCATTATTTTGCCAATGGTAGATCAACCTTCCACCGAGTAGGGAGTTGCCCTCAGATAGCCCTGGAAGGAAGGGTTTTTCTTCCCAATTTAAGAGGAGGGTGGATTCAGGGAAAAGTAGCTTTTCCCTCCATCCTCCCCATCCCCCCCAAAACCTTCAGCTACGATGATGATCAGATGAGGAACACTTAGAGGTCATGAGGAGCAGCACTAACAGCAACAGCTATGGAGCTGGATTTTACTAACACTGGTTTGCCTCTGAAGGGGCACACTAAAGGCTGGCCTTGGTGAAATTCGCATGAAAGTGGAGATTAAAAGCAAGCTGCCTGTTTCCAACCCCAGTTTCAAATGAATTCCGCCATAGCCAGCCTTTAGTCCTCCCAACCAGAGGAAACTACTGTTTGCAAGATCTACTTTTATTATTTTCTAAGCAATCCGTTCAGAGATGTTATCATACACCTCTGGAGCAGTTGAGATTTGAAGCCAGGCCTCCAATACCTCTACCTTCCACCTTGGTACACTCCAACCACATGACATCAATGACGACTTCACCAGTTTCCTCATCTCCCCTCCCCCAACTCATCTCAGATCCAACCCTCCAATTCAGCACCGTCTTCTTGAACTGTCCTACCTGTCCATCTTCCTTCCCACCTATCTGCTCCATCTTCCCTTCGACCTATCACCATCACCCCGATCTGCACCTAACTATCACCTTCCCAGCTACCTCACCTCCATCCCAACCCTCCTATTTTGCTCCCAGCCCCCTTAACCATTCTACACACACACACACACACACACACACACACACCATTCCTGATGAAGGGCTTACGCAAGAAACATTGATTCTCCTGCTCCTCAGATACTGCCTGACCTGCTGTGCTTTTCCAGCTCCACACTCCCGACTCTGAACTCCAGCATTTGCAGTCCTCACTTTCTCCTTGTCCAGAGGTAGAGAAACCACTACTGTAACACAAGAGCCCTATAAGCCTGGCCTTACCCTGGTGATCAGCACATGGGATTGAGTGATTTTTTTCCCTCTACTCTACAGCTTAACCAAAAAGGCAAATAGAGATTTTATTAGTCAGCTCTGCTGCACTGCAATTTTTAATGTTCACTTCAATTAATTACTTGCTTAAGTTATCAATTTATTGCTTTGGAATAAAGTACATAGACTATGTTTCTTTCAGAATCTATGGTATGTTCAATTATGTTGTTCAGATATATTCCGATTGTTGCACAATTGGTTTTACTTTTAAAATGAATGCTTCAACGAAGAATTCCATTGGTTTTAACCATTGGTTCCATTGATCCTGTACATCATTGTTAAAATCAAGCTAAATTCTCTTACTGACAATTTGGCAGAGTTCAAGATCAATGAAAATCTGACACTTTTTAAAAACCGCAGCTATTATATACATGATTTTTGGAATATAAAAATATCTTAAAGCAATCAATTCAAGTGTATTCTTTTCCTCAATTTTATCCATAAATGAGGAGACTATATTTCAAGAACAGTTGCAACAATTATGGCAATCTATCATTTAATTTCTGACTTCCTCTGAAACCTGTAATCTCTGAGCTCAAATATCAGCAACAAGCAAAACAGACAAATCCTCCCTCTAACATTTCATCAGTTGTACATATAAGAGTGCAAAAAAGACAAGGCTCAAATACTCACAACCATCTTCAGCTAAAGGTTCCAAGTGAGTGATCATTCTTGGGTTCTTCCTGAGGTCTCCTTTCTAACCAGACATTAGCCAATTCAATTCACTAAATCTGATAAGAAACAACTAATTGCACAAGGTACAGAAATGGCTATGTCTTCTGACAATATCTCAGTGATAGAATTGAAGATTAATGCTCCAGATTTGCAATGGTCAAGCCATTACACTACGGCTACAACTTTCACGTCAAACTGACAAAGTGAAAACTTGTACCGGTAGATCTTGAACACAAAACATAACAAATCAAACCCAGTCATTTAATACGCTATCTGTCTACTTTCAAAAAAGTTGCAAAGTTCTGAAAGGTGATACCAACAGAGCCAGAATAGCTCAGTTTGTGACCTCGTTGTAACATTGGTGCAAATATGCATAGAAATTTTGAATTCCAGAGGCGACTGAGATTGCCCTGGATATCAAGATAGCCGTGTGGCACCTAGGAACACCAGTAAAATTGACATAAATTAGCAAAGTGAAAACCTTTTGCTGGCTAGAGTCATGCTTAGAAAAAAAAGGAAGAAAATGGTGATTGCCAAAGGACATCTCAGCTGTCAGACATTGCTATTGGAGTTCCTCAGATTAAGATATTTTCTAATCAACCTGGTCAGAGATGTTATTAAACACCAGGCTTCTTGGTTCAGATGTTAAACTGGAAGGGGACTATTTATAATTAGTCTGTTCAGAAGTATTGCAGCACACTTCTGAAGCAGGTTGAACTTGAACCTATGGCTTTTGGCTCAGAGGTCAGGACCTTACCACTGATTAGATTACATTACAGTGTGGAAACAGGCCCTTCGGCCCAAAAAGTCCACACCGACCCACCGAAGCGTAACCCACCCATACATTTACCCCTTACCTAAACTACGGGCAATTTAGCATGGCCAATTCACCTGACCTGCACATCTTTGGACTGTGGGAGGAAACTGGAGCACCCGGAGGAAACCCACGCAGACACGGGGAGAACGTGCAAACTCCACACAGTCAGTTGCCTGAGGCGGGAATTGAACCCGGGACTCTGGCGCTGAGAGGCAGCAGTGCTAAACCACTGTGCCACCGTGCCGCCCACAAACTTGCAGACTGTCAGTTCTTCACAGTAGATATTTGAACAGGTTGATTCAAAATAAGTTATGACACACCTCTGGAGCAAGTGACACTTGAATCAAGGGTTCTGGGCTCAGAAATAGGTAAATTTGAATACAAAAGTGGCTCAAAGGTAGAAGACAGAGAGTAGTGATGGAGGGTTGTTTTTCAGACTGGAGGCCTGTGACCACTGGAGTGCCACAAGGATTGCTGCTGGGTTCATTACTTTTCGTCATTTATAGGATTTGGATGCAAGCATAAGAGGTATAGTTAGTAAGTTTGCATATGACATCAAAATTGGAGGTGTAGTGGACAGCAAAGAAGGTTACCTCAGAGTACAATGAGATATTGATCAGATGGGCAAATGGGCTCAGAAGTGGCAGATGGAGTTTAATTTAGATAAATGCAAGGTGCTGCATTTTGGGAAAGCAAATCTTAGCAGGACTTATAAACTTAATGGTAAGGTCCTAGGGAGTATTGCTGAACAAAGAGACCTTGGAGTGCAGATTCATAGCTCCTTGAAAGTAGAGTCACAGGTAGATAGGATAGTGAAGGAGGCATTTAGTATGCTTTTGTTTATTGGTCAGAGCATTGAGTATAGGGGTTGGGAGGTCATGTTGCAGCTGTACAGGACATTGGTTAGGCCACTGTTGGAATATTGCTGTGCAATTCTGGTCTCCTTTCTATCGGAAGGATGTTATGAAACTTGAAAGGGTTCAGAAATGATTTACAAGAATATTGCCATAGTTGGAGGATTTAAGCTATAGGAAGAAGCTGAATAGGCTGGGGCTGTTTTCCCTGGAGCATCGGGGGCTGAGGGGTGACCTTATAGAGGTTTATAAAATTATGAGGGGCATGGATAGGGTAAATACACAAGGTCTTTTCCCTGTGGTGGGGGAGTCCAGAACTAGAGGGGATAGGTTCAGGATGAGAGGGAAAAGATAATAAAAGAGACCTAAGGGGCAACTTTTTCACGCAAAGGGAGGTGCGTGTATGGAATGGGCTGCCAGAGAAAGTGGTGGAGGTTGGTACAATTATAATATTTAAAAGGCATCTGGATGGGTATATGAATAGTTAGGGTTTGGAGGGATATTGGCCAGGTGTTGGTAGGTGGGACTAGATTGGATTGGGATATCTGGTCGGCATGGATGAGTTGGATCGAAGGGTCTGTTTCTGTGCTGTACATCTCTATGACTCTACCACAAGAGCCCTCAGTTCTTCAGGATATGCATTTTCTAATCAACCTGCCTCTGGAGCAAATTGGACATGAAACTAAGAGCCTTGGCCCTAAGTAGGGACACCATTGCTGCATCACACGAGCTTAGTTCTTCAGAGTAATGTTCAAGATGCAATAAAGTTTCAGCACTTCATTAAATGATCTTCTTTCTAAAAGTCAGAGGTACATACATTTGTGGATGATTGTACAGCACTATTTCAGTCACCAAATCTCAGATTTAAAAAAATGCTGCCAAGCCTGAACATACTGCATAGACTTGGACTGATAAATTGCAAATAACATTTGGATCACACAAGAGCTAGGCAATGATCATTTCCAACAAGAGAGAGTCCAACTATTCCAACTTGGCATTCAACAGAAGAAGTTCCATTACTGACTTGCCCATCATCAAAATCTCGGTGGGGGGGTGGGAGGTGGGGAGGATTACCTTAACTAGACTGATAGGTCAGAGGTTACGTGTTTGGTCAGTGACATACCTCACTTCCAGAGACTTTTTCATCAACTACAACACACAAGTCATGAGTGTTATGGAACAACCTTACTTGTCTGGATGAGCGCAGTTCAAACAACACTTAAGCAGCTCAATAGCATCCAGGACAAAGCAGTCAACTTGATCAGCAGTCGCCAATCTATCACTTTCAACAACCACTTCATTCACCACCAATGCAATTTGACTACAATGTGCATTAACATTCACCAAAGCTCCTTCTACAGAATCCCAAATCGATGACCTCTACCAAATAAAAAGTTCCAGTATTCCTGTTGCATTGTTGCATTCCTTTACTAGAAACACCAAAAATGGTTTAACTGATAGTGTCTCATTGCTGTATGACCTTGCTGTGCACATATAAGCTACCACATTTGTCTATGTTACAGACATAATGCATTTAAAGTATTTTATTGGTTATAAAGGACTTTGAGAATCTCGAAGTCATGAGCAATGTAAAATAAGTGATGCTCGAAAGAAATATAAAAATATTCAATTAACTTTCAGTGCTTTTTGCATGCTAACCATTGTCACGGTTGACAAGGATAATGTAGTTTGGTATAATTTGTGCAGTCATGTTATGACACACACCTGGAGCAGGTGGGACTTGAATTAAGGCCTCCTGACCTACCACTGCCTTTTAAACAAGACCTCTTAAACAATAACACTCACTGGGCTAATTCACATTCCTTTCAAGAATTACCACAAGTATAAACCTTTGTACACCTGGTGATTTTTTTTTGTTTGGCTAAATATGAAATATGCTCATAGCAGATGAATTGTACTTTGTTTCCTTTTCCAACCAAGTAGTGTGTAAAAAGGGCTTTTGGTTCAATGTGAGCCAATCTCACACTATTCATGAAGAGTGATTTTATCCCTCACAATTTACTAGTTATTTTTCCATAATATTTTATTAACTTTTGTTGTGACTTGTCTCCTCCTGAACAACGTATTATTCTGGCTCCGTTGTACATAATTACTGAATAAATACATGGAAATATTTAATTCCAAACAGAACACTGAAAGTTGCAAATCCAAAACTAAATCATCCCTGTCATGCAAAAAACACTCGAAGAATTGTAATTTGCATACTTTAACCAAGCATGATTTCTATTTTGTTTTTGCTAACCTCTTTTCCCCTGCTGAAAAGCTGTCCCTAATTAATAAGTATAATTTAGTGGTCCATTACGTGAAAATCAGCAAAGCAATCAAAAACAACTTCCAAGAGAAAAAACTGTCGAAGTCAAGGGAATAGTTAAGGCTCAGGTTGTTTTTATTTACCTCAAACACAATGATAATGGCTTTGAAAGTGTTATAACGACAGGTCAAAACACCAAAGTAATGTGGCCATTTTTAAGTTCTGTATGTTTTTAAAAGAGGGTTGACACAACCAAAAATGGCTATGTAAATAGAGTCATAGAGTTATATGGCACAGAATCTGTCCCTTCAGTCCAACTCATCTGTGCTAATCAAATATCCTACACTTATCTAATCCCATTTGACAGCATTTGGCCCATGTCCTTCTAAACCCATCATATTCATATACCCATCCAGATACCTTTTAACTGTTGTAACTAATCATTGTAATTATACCCACCTCCTCTAGCAGCTTGCTCTACACAAACTGTGTTAAAAAGTTGCCCATCAGGTCACTTTTAAATCTTTCCCCTCTCTATTAAATGTATCTCCTCTATTTTGGACTCTCCTACCTGGGAAAAAGACCTTGGTTACCCATGCCCCAGAAGCCCCAGCCTATTCAGCATCTCCTTGAAGCTCAAACCCTCCAACCCCAGCAGCATCCTTGTAAATCATTTCTGAACCCTTTCAAGTTTAACAATATCTTTTCTATAGCAGGGGAGATAAGAATTGAATATAGTATTCTAATAGTGGCCTCATCATTATCCTGTACAGCTTCAACATAACACCCCAACTCCCAAACTCAATGCAATGACCAATGAAGGCAAGCATATCAATACGCTCTTCACCATCCTGTCTACCTGGGACTCCACTTTCAAGGAATTATGCACCTGTACCTTCTGGGTCTCTTTGTTCGGCAACACTCTCCAGGGCCCTACTAGAATAGATTAGATTCCCCTACAATGTGGAAACAGGCTCTTCGGCCCAACAAGTCCACACCAATCCTCTGAAGAGTGAACCACCCGGACCCATTTTCTTCTGACTAATGCACCTAACACTATGGGCAATTTAGTATGGCCAATTCACCTGATCTGCACATATTTGGACTGTGGGAGGAAACTGGAGCACCAGGAGGAAATCCACACAGACACGGGGAGAATGTGCAAACTCCACACACCCAAGGTTGGAATCGAATCTGGGTCCCTGGTGCTGTGAGGCAGCAGTGCTAACCACTAAGCCACCGTGCCGTACTACTAACTGTATAAGCCCATCCTGCCCACTGTAAAAACGCCATCCCATATTCCCAATTCCTTCGTCTCCGCCGCATCTGCTCCCAGGAGGATCAGTTCCAATACCGTACAACCCAGATGGCCTCCTTCTTCAAAGACCGCAATTTCCCAGCAGACGTGGTTGACGATGCTCTCCACCGCATCTCCTCCACTTCCCGCTCCTCCGCCCTGGAGCCCCGCCCCTCCAATCGACACCAGGACAGAACCACACTGGTCCTCACCTACCACCCCACCAACCTCCATATACACCGTATCATACGTCGTCATTTCCGCCACCTCCAAACGGACCCCACTACCAGGGATATATTTCCCTCCCCTCCCCTATCAGCGTTCCGAAAATACCACTCCCTCCGTGACTCCCTCATCAGGTCCACACCCCCCACCAACCCAACCTCCACTCCCGGCATCCTCCGCCATTTCCGCCACCTACAAACGGACCCCACCACCAGAGATATATTTCCGTCCCCGCCCCTATCTGCATTC
>NC_057714.1:307031-315838 GCF_004010195.1 Chiloscyllium plagiosum
TGGAGGAAGAGCGCCTCATCTTCCGCCTAGGAACCCTCCAACCACAAGGGATGAACTCAGATTTCTCCAGTTTCCTCATTTCCCCTCCCCCCACCTTATCTCAGTCCCAACCCTCGAACTCAGCACCACCTTCCTAACCTGCAATCTTCTTTCTGGCTTCTCCGCCCCCATCCCGACTCCGGCCTATCACCCTCACCTTAACCTCCTTCCACCTATCGTATTTCCAACGCCCCTCCTCCCTACCTTTTATCTTAGCCTGCTGGACACACTTTCCTCATTCCTGAAGAAGAGCTCATGCCCGAAACGTCGATTCTCCTGCCCCTTGGATGCTGCCTGACCTGCTGCGCTTTTCCAGCAACACATTTTCAGCTACTAACTGTATAAGTCCTGCTCTGGTTTGTCTTACCAAAACACAGCACCTCATTAACACAAAATAAAGTGGCTGTCTCAAGTGACAGAAATCCCAAAGGACCACAACACTATTCACTCACAGTTGAAAGGCATCAGAACTACAGAATCTCAACCAATCTGCAAAGTTAGGATCATGAAGCCATCTTTTACATACCACCATCAATGCTACTGGTAAACTCCACTGCAATGGCCACAACGTTCTAACTGTCTGTTCTTTGCAAACAATTCATATGCCTGTTTTCTAAAAACTTTTTAAAATGTTATTCTTTTAGATTTGCCTCTTAATTTTACATTGTGTCCATGTGTGTCATGTAACTAAAAGAAAGTAATAAACTCACTTTTAATTCAAGAAAGCCTGGTTAAATTGTTTTTTTTAAACACACAAGGTCACATCATTTTAAAACTAACATTGTTGTTATTTACTGAGAGGGTGGTGAATAAAGAAGGGGAATCAGTTTAACCCTCCTCACTGGAAAGTTTAACAGTTTGGGATATCCTGTATGGAACTATAATAACTTGGGAAAGCTCATCCAGGGTCTAGTTGTAATAAAAGAGATGGCTGTTGTGCTAGAAGCCAAAAGTCAGGTTGTCACATTACTTGGTGAGGTGGTAGCTTTGGAGGTTCAAAGAGGTACAAAACCAAAAAAAAAAGAGTAATCCATGGATTTGTACACAAATCACTAAAACTGGCATAACAGGTTGAGAGTGCAGTTAACAAAGCATACTAAAAAATAGGAGCATTGAGAATACAAAAGCAAATAAGTTATGAGAAGCCTGTGTAGAAGCCTAATTTCGCTCCAACTGCAATATTGTATCTAGTTCTGGGGTTCACAACTGAGGGAGGATGTAAAGGTAAAACAGTAGATGCAGTAAAGATTCAGGAGAGTGATCCAGTAATGAGGAACTTCAGTTATGTAGACAGATTGGAGAAGTTAAGATTATTTATCTTGTAGAAAAGGAGGTTTGAGGATATTTGATAAAAGTGTTCAAAATCATGAGGGAACTGGACAGCTTGGATATAAAAAAAACTGCACTGATTGATAAAGGGATCAAGGACTTCAGGGCACAGATTAAGGGTAACATGCAAAAAGAAACAATAATGGCATGAAGGCCTAATTAGTGATTGATGAAGTTTTAGCAATATGTCCTTGCATTTGTGTTGTACCTACCATTAATAAAGTCAGGAAAGTTCATACTGCTTTCAAAATCAGCCTTCTGATAGTTTTCTGCCATTTCAATAATTAGATTTTGAGGACTATCACAGAAAGTGGATATTTCAGGATAGATAGAGTTTAGAGGGAAAAATCAGGTCTGGCAATGGTGGGGAAGGGGCGTGCTGGCTCAGGTTGAGCAGTGAATGTAAAGAGAGTGGATTTGGCTCACACAGGATGCAAGTTGGCACTGAGGGTGGTGAAGGGGGTTCATGTCAGATGCGAGGGGAAAGAAGGTTTGGTCTGGAACAGAGGAAATTAATTTGGTCCAAAGTGGGAGAAAGGGTGTCTGGTTTAGAGCAGGAGATGGACGGTCTGGCTGGTAGCGGGAGATGGATGGTCTCGTTCAGAGGAGGAGACGGACAGCCCGGTTCAAAGAGGAAGATGGATATTCTGTTTCAGAGTGTGAGATGGACGGTCTGATGATTGGGGAGGTCAGGTCTGGAGCAGTAGATGGACAGGAATAGGTTAGGTCCATAAAGGGAGATGGGCAGTCTGGAGTGGGAAATGGGCAGTCTGATCCAGAGCTGGCATTGAGTGATCTTGTTCGGAGTGGGTAATTTTGGGGGGGGGGGGGGGGGGGAGGAGAGATGGCGGTCAGAATCAGAGCAAATCTGGATGTCAGGTCTGGAGTGGGAGATGGGGGGGTCAGGTTTGTTCTGGATAAGCAGATGGAAGGTCAATTTGGAAAGGAAAATGGAGTATCAGGTCTAGACAAGGAGAAAGGGTGTCTGACCCATGGTAGGAGATGATTGGTCTGATTTGATGAGGGAGATGGACATCAGATCTGGAATGGTGATTGGGGGCGAAATCAGATCCAATCAGGGGAAGGGGTGTTTGGTCCAGAGTGTGGGAAGGTGTGTTGGATTAAGGGCTGGGGAAAAGAGGGCTCAGGTCCATGTCAGGGGAGGCATTTGGGGGAGAATGGGGTACGTGAACCAGAGCTTTGGTTCTCATAATCAGATGTGAAGGGGAGGGGTGATGTTTGGGTCCAAAGTGGGGAAGATGTGTTGGCTTAAGATTTGGGAAGGGAGGACTTGGATTTCTGTGGAGGTGGGATTTGGGAGTCAGCACCAGAGTTGGAAACGGTGTTTAAGTCCCTGAAAGATGAAGGGTGTTCAGGTTTGGAGCAAGTAAACGATGGTGTCACATCCCAAAAGTGTCAGGTCAAGTTCTGTGGGAGGTATAGTTGGAGCTGGGAGAGCTAAGTATGGGGTTAGTTCAATACTTACTCAGAAGTTAGACTATGCATTTAACACTCTAACATTTCCAGAGTAATTTTTTAATGATATGATTTATTAATAAATAACTTTTTATATAGATGCTCTCTGAAAACCACACTTTTTTGTACAAGAACCCTAGATCTCTATCCTCAAGTTCTTTGGAAACCTTCAAAATCTCTGATTTAAATGAGTTTTTTGCAGGGTTCCAAGTGTAGACAAATTTCCAGTGGAATCTTCAATTTCCTGCAGAATTTCTTTGGATTTTATTACGCGGAGGATTTTACCCAAGTCCTTGTACACAATTCCCATCTACGATGTAGTAAAAAATGTCTGGTCTCTCGACCCTGCAGGCTCCCTGCCTCTATTCCTGATGAAGGGCTTTTGCCCGAAACGTCGATTTTCCTGCTCCTTGGGTTTCCAGCATCTGCAGTCTTCAGTTTTACCATTGGAAAATCCAGACCTATATCTGTCCCTTTATTGCAGCTACCAATGTAATACTGCTGGCACCACAGTGGTACTGCCTCTGGTCAGGTTTTATACTTAAAACATAATAGGGACTACTCACCCAGCAAATCATATACTGTCAGGTCAGACTTTTAATCAAAACTAGGAAAAAATATACTTCCGATACCTATTAATCCAAGACTTGCAGGGGACAAAGATACAACTACAAAATAAAGGGCTGGCTTGTTGGCCTGCTCAAGGTTCAATCTTAACAGTGCACGCATTGAACAACAGTAAGCCAGACTACATATGTAGGTCAAAAACTTCATGAGCTGATCAACATGGAATGGTTCATCATTAACATAAGTGTTGACGCAAAGAAACACCTTGGTTAGGAAAGAGCCAGGTAACGGAGGATGTGTGTACCCAGCAGGGCATCGAGGATGAAATCTATCTCACTGAGTACACACCTCAAAAATACAGATGGGTTTCTCATTTCCCATTTTAGGTTAATACCTACAAACCTAATTCTAACCACCTGGGATATGATGAACGCACATCATATGCTAATGAATGCAAAACAGATTCCTGACCATGAACTTAATTGCAAATTTTGAACCTCAGTCAAGAAACTCAGTTTTTGCATTCTGCCCAATTAATTCTCGCCCACTCATTCTTCCAAAAGCTATGCCCAGAATATTCTGCCCAATGTCTAACGCATGTCACAATAAATCATTTTTTGCAATTGAAGAGAACCACTAATTCAGATACAAATGGTCAAGATTGTGCCTTGACAGATAGAGTCATAGAGATGTACAGCACGTAAACAGACCCTTCAGTCCAACTCGTCCATGCCGACCAGACATCCTAACCTAATCTCGTCCCATTTGTCTGCACTTGGCCCACCTGCCTCTGAACCCTTCCTATTCATATGCCCATCCAGATGCCTTTTGTAATTGCAATTGCACCAGCCTCCACCACTTCCTCTGGCAGCTCATTCCATACACATTCCACCTCTGCATGAAAATGTTGCCCCTTAGATTTTAAAGGGACCTTTCTCCTCTCATCCTAAAACTATGCCCTCTAGTTCTGGACTCCCACACACCAGGGGAAAGACCTTGTCTACTTATCCTATCCATTCCCCTCATGATTTTATAAGCCGCTATAAGGTCATCCCTCAGCCTTTGACGCTCCTAGGAAAACAGCACTAGCCTATTCAGCCTCTCCCTATACCTCAAATCCTCCAACTATGGCAACATCCTGTAAATCTTTTCTAAATCTTTCAGGTTTCACAACATCCAGAATTGCACACATTAGTACCTGTTTTTCACGAATCTGAAGAAATCCAAAGAAGCCGAAACAGCATGTAATTTTCCCCATATAAATCATGCACTTCGGCTTTATGCCATTTTCAGCTTACAAAAGGTTTCCTGGGAATACAAAGTTAAAAATCACACAACACCAGGTTATAGTCCAACAGGTTTATTTGGAAGCACTAGTTTTTGGAGCGCTGCTCCTTCGTTTCCTGGGAATGCTCTACTTTCAGGTAGCAGGGGCTACTTGTATCCTTATTTAAGCTTAGCATAGTTGCCTCTGACCCAGGTTCCTCCCTTTCAACTGAATGCTAAATTCTATTATGTTATGGTCACTGTTTCCTTGGACATCTTTTACTCTGACATAATTTATTTCAAGCGTCATGACACATCATCAGATCCATATAGCCTGATTCCTGGTTGGGTCCACAAGATATTGCTCCAGGAAATTAAGCCATATAAACTCTATGAATTCTTCTTCATGGCTCTGCAGGTAACCAAAAGTCAATTAACTCAATGTCTGACATTGGGAAAATATTAGTTTATTATAGAGAATATAATAGCAGATAATACGATGAAGCAGAGTCAATGTGGCTTCATGAAGCAAAAAATCAGGTAGATACCTGACAAAGGAGCAGTGCTCCAAAAGCTTATACTTCCACATAAACCTGTTGATCTATAACCTGGTGTTGTGAGATTTTCAACTTTGTCCATCCCAGTCCAACACCGGCACCTCCACATCATGGCCTCCAAGGTCCACAAGGAAAGTCCAGCCGAAATCTGTCCTGCATATTCTCACCCAAGCATCTCAGAACTTACACTCAAACTTTCCTTATAGCCAGCAGCCCTCTCCTTAGTGTCTGCAAGTTCCTCTGACTTTGTGGATCACCAGCCAATTTGTGGCTGTTTTCTGCTTAAAAGAAGGTCCAGGTGTTAACATTTATTAGGTCAAGAAAACAAGCTTCAGGAGCTCCAATGTGCTTGCTGTCACCAGCTGCCTGTCAGGAGTTTTTTTTTATCCTGGAATCTGGGTCCCCTGGACCAGCTTTTATTGCCCGTTTCTAGTTGCCCTTGAAAAAGTGGCAGTGAGCTGCTTTCCTGAAATGCTGCAGTCCATTTGTGATATAACTTTGTTATATCACAAAGTAGACACGGTGATTCTTCTCCCAGGATGAGGCATTCAGATTTAGTAAGCATAAGCCAGTCACCTAAAATTCAATGCAATTGTGCATCAATACCCAAGGGAAATTCCAG
This sequence comes from Chiloscyllium plagiosum, assembly GCF_004010195.1. NCBI lineage: Eukaryota > Metazoa > Chordata > Chondrichthyes > Orectolobiformes > Hemiscylliidae > Chiloscyllium > Chiloscyllium plagiosum. The sequence goes on from NC_057714.1 coordinate 312,888, forward strand.
AAATTGTAGACTGATGACTGCCAACTGTCCTCAAACTGAGTTCACATTGTGCTACAAAGCACTTCACACTTCAAATTCCACTTTTTCAGTACCCTCTGTACTTGTGGTTCCAATCTCTTCAGGTTTCAACCTCTGACCATAAATATTGAGATGCTTCCTTCTTGCTTTCAGATAATCACGGATCTCTTTTCATAAACTGGCCTTGGATGCTTCTGCTCTGAGGGAGGTAAAAACAATGACTGCAGATGCTGGAAACCAGATTCTGGATTAGTGGTGCTGGAAGAGCACAGCAGTTCAGGGCAGCATCCAAGGAGCTTTGAAATCGACGTTTCGGGCAAAAGCCCTTCATCAGGAATAAAGCGGTGCTGTTCCTAATAAACTATCAGCACACTGTTATGCTTCAAAGGTATTACATCCAATGAACTATTTAATTGCATTGCAATCTTCTAAATGAATATCTAAATGATATCCTCATCTTAAACCATGACTATTTTATTCCCTGAATTAGGAAGTAGTGCTTTGAATGAGCAGGAGTCATTTCTGAAGAATGGGGAATTGATCTGCCAGTGAATCCCTCAGGGCTTTGCCGCTGGTAAAGTTAAAGGATACATTATTCAATTTTAGCATTTTGAGACCTTATAATACATTGCATTATACTATACAAGTGTTTTCTTTTGGCGATGCAAATTAAACTCACAGAGAACTTTTACAGGACTTTGCAGATCCCTCACTGTAAATCGAGTGGCAAACTGGCAGAAATTTTGGAGATCTAGCAAAAGTGATAGTTACACTTTTTTTTCCCCCCTGAGGAGTCTGTGAAGGTTATGGCAATGGTTTGTCAGAAACAGCTTGAATTCTGGGCACAAAGTCACTTCCATTAATTTTTTTCCTGCTTTCTTTACTTCTACTTGCCTTTGTTCTTCTATTTTTTCACTTTTCTCATTGCTTTTTTTCAACACTTTTCTCACAGCATGGTAGTATACAATAGTTACACTATTGTGATCCGTTATCTCTGTTATCTCACTTTTTAGATTAGAATCAATCTAAACATCATGCCATAGACAGAGAACAAAGGGGGCCAACACCTTCAACATATTGTCTAGCTATCACCATTGTTAACAGCTAACCTGAGAATGCAACTTTTTAAAAAAAGGTTTTGTGATTTACACAGGAAAGAAGTGAAACTATCACTGTATTCTAACAGATGAAAGGCTTAACAGACAATCAATTTTTCAATGTATAATTTCAGTTACATCACACTAAATTTTTGCTATAAATTCTGTATTAGGATTGAGCCCTCCACTACCACCTGATGAAGGAGCGTTGCTCCGAAAGCTAGTGTGCTTCCAATTAAACCTGTTGGCCTATAACCTGGTGTTGTGTGATTTTTAACTAATTATTTGTACGTCTCTGAAGGCACCTACATTTTGATGCACACTCTAGATCTCCCACCTGTCTCAGTAGAACCCATTGGGTGCTGCTCTGCCATAGCTCCAAAACTGCTGGTCCTCTGATTATGTTTGACCCACCTAGTGTCTTTACTTGGATGGCAAGCAGAGAGATAATCAATTAGCAGGGTGCCTTCAGAAATATTCTGTGTCAGTCTCTTTCTTAATAAGTGTGTTGGATTTCCCATTCGGTTCACATATTAGTCCCCAACATCTACAGGACACTTCAACTATTAGGTAAGGCCTTAACAGCTGCTTCTGCATATAGAGATCTCTATCAGAGTGGTCAATGACTATTAAGATTTCCACGATTGGCCTGCACTACAGCATGTCAAATTGGGTCTGATTGCACAGTTGTGTGGCAAGTTGCTGCATGCACTTTCACCTTAAACAAGCAGCCAGAGTGAAATTGGAATGCACCCTGCCCAGAAGCTATTTGATTGGGGGGTGGGGGGTGGGGTAGCAGCTGCAGGGTGGAAGTCTCAAAGCAAAATACACTCAAAGTAATTTTGTTTTTAAATTTCACATTGCTGTACTAGTATTTCAGATGTATATGCAGTAAGTGATACAATGTTTTTATTGAAATAACGAGCTAAATAACATTAGTTAATTATCTGAAAATGTAGAAAAAATGACTTGGTAATACAAAATATAAACACTGCTATAAAGATACTAGAAGTTGAAACTATTCACCTTACACTTATCAAAATTAGGACACGAAGTAGAGACACCTTTTTGTACTGAATGAGAAGCAAACTTTTGTAGTATGGATCTCTCTCCGAGGTTACAGGATTCCACTTAGGATGCCACAATTTTCTTTTCACACCACACAGCAACACTGTTATTGTAATTGAAGGCCTCAGCCATTTAGAAGAAAGAAACTTCAACAGACCACGCTCAGCCCGTCTCATACTGTACATATATAGATCTCTTGGGCCTGCCATGAAATGGAGTTAAAAATCACACACCTGGTTATGTCCAACAGTTTTTTTTGGAGGTACTAGCTTTCGGAGCTTTGCTCCTTTGTCAGATAGCTAGTGGAGCAGGATCATAAAATATAGAAGTTATAGGACAAGATCATAGTGTCATGCAACTATTCAATATATTGAGAACACCTAGTTTGCTGTTAAGTCCTTCATCTTTTAGAATGGGTTGCAAGTTTCGATTCATTAATATCGGAATTTCAGAACTTCTTTCAAGTGACATTCCCGAGGTAACTTAAGGTTTTAGAAAAAAGGTGACATCTCAGCTTAGACAGTGCATTAAATGTGTGAGGTTAGAGTCTGTATGTATTACAACCTTGAGTCAGACTGGTTCTATTTCCAAAGTAGGAATTTACAAAATGTCACATGGATTGATTGATACAGATTGCATGCTTTTTGAGCAAGACAGAATGGTTCTGCAAATGCAAATTCACCACATAGAATTGTAAGTGTGTGTGCATGAACGTGAGGGGGAGAAGAGAGAGAGAGGGTAGGGGAGAAGAGAGAGAGAGAGAGAGTA
>NC_057714.1:319263-343994 GCF_004010195.1 Chiloscyllium plagiosum
AGGGGAAGGAGAGGGGTGGAAGGGGGAAGAGAGACAATGGAGGTGTGTGTGTGAGAATGTGAGTGAGTGAGAGACTGAGACAGACAGAGTGCATGAGTGAGTGTGTGCATGAGTGTAACAGAATATAAGCATATGAGAGGGTGTGTGTGTGTGGGCGCACGCGCCTGAGAGTGCATGTATGAGAGAGGGTCTGCATGCGTGTGAGAGTATGTAAGGGTGTGTGCATATGTGTGCGAGTGTGCATGTGAGAAAGTGCATAGTTTAATGAGGTCACCTGTAATGTGACATGAACCTCAGGTCCCAGTTGAGGTCATCCTCATGAGTATTAAACTTGACTATTAGCCTCTGCTTGGCCATTCTGCATTGTTGCGTATCTTGAAGCCCGCCTTGGAGGACAGTCACCCGAAGATCCAAAGCCAAATGTCCCTGACCTTTGTCCACCTCAGTCCAACACCTCATCACGAAATGGAGTATTTGCTCTTAAGTGGCTGGTTATACATACCAATAGTTATACTATAGGATCTTGGCTTGACTGCTGTGCAAAACCAAGTCAACAGCTCAACAGTTTACAACTGTTGTTTTGTGAGGATATCACCCCCTCTAAAGTGCTGTTGAGGCCTGTTCATTAAATGTATTCAAGGCTGAAACAGACAGATTTTTAATCAATAAAAGAATCATGGGTTTATGGGGGAAAAGGCAGGAAAGTCGAGTTAAGGATCACTACATCAGCCATGATCTCATTGAATGGCAGAGGAAACTTGACGTTTAGAATGACCTACTTCTATTCCTATGGTTTTAATTGTCCAGTCACATATGGAGCGGCAGGAGTTTCACAGTGTAAAATCTCGAGTTAGCCATGAAAAATGAGATACAGAAGATCCTTGACCACGTAAGTAATTTTTTTTCAAGTAGTGTCAAGGAGGGAGGAGATCTTGCCAAATGGAGAATCGACAAATCTCACAATAAAAACTGGATTTTGAGCCCTTTGTACTCAATGGAAGAGGTACTTCCTTGAGAGTAAGAACATGGAATAAGGGCTTTATTTTAGATGGGAAAGTTTAACAGTACATACAGTTGGGTACAGTATTTACTTACTAGGATTTGTAGAAGTAAGATAGTTAGAATCTGGTCCATTGTGAAAGAATTTTGTGCTTTACTTTTCAGGAGGCAAACAACATAGGAATGGAGTAGAATTCCTAAATTCAGGTTTGCTGGACAATCTCAGACAAATGATCATGATTAAACTGAAACAAAACTTTTGATCTTGTTGTCAATCAAATTTATACCACACAAAGTCACAGTAAACAGGAAATAGAAGCATTTTGTGGTGAAGTGCTATTATAATGGTTGACTGAAACACCAAAAACCTCTGGTAGCAAATAGCTTCTTTAAAACAATTGTATATGTAGGCAGCACATTCATAAGTTCATATGATATAGGAGCAGAATTAGGCCATTAGGCATATTGAGTTTGCTCCACCAATCATGGCTGATATGATCCTCATCCCTATTTTCCTGCATACTCCATATAATCCTTCAACCCATTATCCATTAAAAATTTGTCTAATTCCTCCATAAATTTACTCACTGTCCCAGCATCCACTACACTTTGGAGTAGCAAATTCCACAGACTCTCAACGTGTTACAAGAAATACTTTCTCCTCAACTCTGTTTTAAATTTGCTATCCCTTGTCCTGGAATGCCCTACAAGAGGAAGTATCCACTCCATGTCTATTTTATCCATACCTTTTATCATCTTGAATACCTCAATTTGATCTGCCCTTATTCTTCTAAATTCCACAGAGTATAGGCCCAAACCATTCAATCTTTCTTCATATGACAAACTCCTCATCTCTGGGGTCAATCCAGTGAACCTCCTCTGAACTATCTCCAATGCCACTACACTTTTCCTCAAATAGGGGCAACCAAAACTGTGCACAATACTCCAAGTGTGATCTCACCAACGCCTTGGATAGTTGCAACAATACTTCCTTACTTTATATTCTATTCCTTTAATTATAAAAGCCAGCATTCCATTTGCTTTCTTTATTAGCTGCTGTACTTACATGCTAGTTTTCTGTGACTCATGAACAAGGACACCCAGGTCCTTTTCCACAGGAGCACCCCAAAGTCTCTCCCTATTTAGAGGTTGCCTTCTCATTTTTTCGACTGAAATGCACAACTCACACATATCCATGTTAAACACCATCTGCCGCATTTTGGCCCACTCTCCTAATCTTACCACATCTACCTGTAAGGTTTTCTTTCCCTCATTGCAATTTACCATCCCACCTACTTTTGTGTCTTTCACATAGTTGGCCATAAGGCCTTCTATCCCTCATTCCTGAAGAAGGGCTTATGCCCGAAACGTCGATTCTCCTGTTCCCTGGATGCTGCCGGACCTGCTGCGCTTTTCCAGCAACACATTTTCAGCTCTGATCTTCAGCATCTGCAGTCCTCACTTTCTCCTTCTATCCCTGTATCCAAGTTGTTAATGCAAATACAATAGTTGGGGTCTAAGGACCAAAGGCTGTGGCATTCCACTTATTACATTTGGCCATCCAGAACAAAAAACATTTATACCGACTCTGGCTTCTGTCTATCAGCCAGTCATCTATCCAAGCTGATAAATTACCCCTAAATCACATGATCCAACTTTGTGAATTAACCTTTTGTGTGGCACCTTATCATATGCCTTCCAAAAGTCCAGATATATTACATCTACAGGATCCACATTATCCACTTTGCCGGTTACATCTTCGAAGAACTCTAGCAAATTAGTTGAACATGATTACCCTTCACAAAACCATACTGACTCTGATGGATAGTGTTTTGACTTTAAAAATGTCCTGACATTGTTTCCTTGATAACTAATTCAAACACTTTCCCAACAAGCAATATTAAATTAGCTGATCCACATATTGCCTTCACTCTTATTTGAATAAGGGCATTATATTAGCATTTTTCAAATCCATTGGAACCTTTCCCATGTCCAGGGAATTTTGGAATACTGTAACTAATGGATCCACTATCTCTGCCACCACTTCCTTTAATAGCGTAGGATATAGGCCATCAGACCTGAGGGACTTGTCTGCCCTCAATTCTAATAGTTTGCTGAGTATCTTTTCCCTATCAATGTTGATTGTTCTAAGACCATAAGAGCTAGGAGCAGGAGTAGGCCATCTGGCCTTTGATCCTGCTCCGCCATTCAGTAAGATCATGGCTGATTTTTTCATGGACTCAGCTCCACTTAGCCACCCTCTCAACATTTCCCTTAATTCCTTTATTGTTCTAAAAATATCTATCTTAGCTTTAAAAACTTTCCCTGAAGTAGCATCAACTACTTCACTGGGCAGGGAATTTCAGAGACTTACAACGCTCTGTGTGAAGAAGTTCCTTCTCAATTCAGTCCTAAATGTACTCTGCATAATTTTGAGGCTATGCCCTCTTATCGTCGTTTCACCAGCCAGTGGAAACATCCCTTCTACTTCTATCTTATCTATTCCCTTCTACTTCTATCTTATCTATTCCCTTCATAATGTTATATGTTCCTATAAGATCCCTGCTTATTCTTCAAAATTCCAATGAATATAATCCCAAACTACTCAGTCTCTCCTCTTAAACCAACCCCCCTCAACTCCAGGATCAATCGAGTGAACCTCCTCTGCACCCCTTCTCGTGCCAGTGCATCTTTTCTCAAGTAAGGAGACCAAAACTGCACGCAGTATTCCAGGTGTGGCCTCACCAGCACCCAGTACAGTTGGGACATAAACCCCCTGCTTTTAAACTCAATCCCTTTAGCAATGAAGGGCAAGATTCCATTTGCCTTCCTAATTATTTGAATCTGGAGAACAACCCTCTGTGATTCATGCACAAGGATACTCAGGTCATTCTGCATAGCAGCATGCTGCAACTTTTTGACCATTCAAGTAATAATCCTTTTTACAGTTACTCCTATCAAAATGGATGACTTCACATTTATTAACATTGTATTAACCATTTGTATAATTCAAAATAGATTATATAATCCCATTGTCCAAAGCGTAGTTTTCTCTGGAATATTTTGTCTGTGGTTTTCAATGGAACATTGAGGTGAATTTATTTTACATCTATTTTCACTGTTTAACAAATCACAGTTGTCCTGCAGTATTTCATCTAATTATCAATTCTGTACTCAATGTTATAATTCTAGACTTGACAGCATTGGTTCCTATGATCTTCACCCATTATTGTATTCATTTCAGTATAAGAAAACTCTACTATTGTGTGAATAGCAATATAAAATAAAAACGTACCTCCACTTTGAAAAAAAATTAACATTGTATTCCATCTGCCAGACCTTTGCCCATTCACTTAAAGTATCTATGTTACTCAGCAAAGTTTCACAGTCTTCTGCACTTTGCTCTGCCATTCATCTTAGTGTCATCTGCAAACTTTGACACGGCACATGGTCCCTAACTCCAGATCACTTATATAAATTGTGAATAATTGTGGACCACACACTGATCCCTGATGCACACAACCAGTTACTGATTACAAACCAGAATAGCACTCACTTATCCCCGCTCTTTGCTTCCTGTGAATCAATCCATCCTAATATTTTACCCATAAAGCCATGCATCTTTATCTTATGCAGCAGTCTCTTGTGCGGCACCCTATTGAAGGCCATTTGGAAATCTAGGTACACCACATCTACTGGGTGCCCATTGTCCACCTTGCTTGTAATGTCTTCATTAGAATTCCAAAAGATTAGTTGAGCATGACATGCCCTTTATGAACCAATGCTGCAACTGCCCAATGGGACAATAATTTACTGGATGCCTTGCTATTTCTTCCTTGATAATAGACTCGAGCATCTTCCCTACTACAGACGTTAAGCTAATTGATCTATAATTCCTCACCTTTTGTCTACATCCTTTTTTAAACAGTGGCGCACACTTGCTGCTTTCCAATCTGCTGGAACTGCCCCAGAGACCAGCAAATTTTGGAAAATTGCAAGTTCATTTGCTATTTCTCTCACCATCTCTTTTAGTACCCTGGGATGCATTCCATCAGGGCCAGGAGACTTGTCTGTCTTTAGCGCCATTAGCTTGCCCAACACTACCTCATCCATTAATAATGATTGTTTCTAGATTCTCACCCACCTTTGTGTCTTTGTCAATTACCAGAATGTTCTTAGTGTCCTCCACTGTGAAGACCAACACAAAATACCTATTCAATGCCTTGGCCATTTCATCATATCCCATAACTAAATGCCCCTTCTCATCCTCTAAAGGACCAATGTTTATTTTAGCCACTCTTTTTTGTATTATACATTCAAAGTTTGTGAGAAGATTTGTAGCTCGGGTGCTCGTTGTTGTGGTTCTGTTCGCCGAGCTGGGAATTTGCATTGCAGACGTTTCATCCCCTGTCTAGGTGACATCCTCAGTGCTTGGGAGCCTCCTGTAGTGGTACCACTATAAATGCCGGAGGAAACATCACAGAAGTACTTCACAGGAGGTTCCCAAGCACTGAGGATGTCACCTAGACAGGGGACGAAACGTCTGCAACACAAATTGTATTATATATTTATAGAAACTTCTGCTATCTGTTTCTGTGCTAGATTTTTCCCATGTTCTATCTTTCTTTTCTTTATGGCTCTTTTGCTCTAGGTTCTATCCTTTCTATTGCCTCTGACTTGCCCATCCCAACAAGAATGATACTATTGTCCTCCTATTCAGAAATCAAATAGTTTGTATACTGGTAAAATAATGTTTAGAAACAGTTTAATCAACACACTTGCATCTTGGCACAAATATAACTTCAGATATTGTCTCCTTAAGACAAAAATTAAACTGAAACCAAAAATATCAAAAAAAGAAAATGAGCTACCGTTTAGGTGTTGACATTTTAAAAGGATAAAAATATCAAAGAGGTGATCAATCTTAAATTTAAAAACAAGTACGAATGTTTCAGTATTAAGGAATTAGAGCAAACAGAGGTCTCAGAATAAAATAAGGCAATGGAAAAACATGAAAGAGAGCATACAACATGCTCCAAAACAAAAATTACCAACTAGAAAAGAAGCGATGAGCAGTGGACAACAGATGAGATTCTATCAATGAAGAAAAATAGGAGGAAAGAAAGAAACACACCTGGATGTCATGGAATTCAAAAAGAAATTAAGATTACAGGAAGGCAGGCTAAATCAAAATGGTTTAGGGAGATGAGCGATCGCATTATACATTAAATAGTATAGGAGCTTCCAAGAAATCATGCAAATTAGGCACCAGAAGATGAAATCTTAGATACATCAGAAGAAAGATAATAGCAGTTTAGTATGTACCTAACCCTAAGACAAAGATGATAAATTGGTGTTTGAAAGGGGCATAGCAGCAAGAAATATTGACAGAATACATAAATGAATTGCATAATGATCCAAAGTCCTCAAGATATAAAGTCAAATGATTGATGAGAAAATTATGACAAAGATCAAGAATGCGTTGAAATTAACAAGTACAGGAAAAGTTTCTGGCACAGATGACTTAGCAGCAGAACATCTAAAAGCCCTTAGATAAACAATCATTCTTCGTTGAGTTGCCTAAGAAACCTAAAGCAATGGAACACAATCAATTTAGACCTATTAGATTAACGCATGTATTCATTAAAGCGGTCTTGAAATTTGTAGTAAAAAATACATATTAACGTACTTGAAGCAGAGATTGGGGAAATTAAGTCTGGATTTAAACCTAGAGTAGAAACAAGAGGAGGAATATTGAAATTAAGAACAATCTTTAATGAACATTTTGAAGTAAACAACTTACATAATTTGCTTAATTTACAATAAGAAAACATTCCATCTTTAGCACCAAAATTCATGAGCCGATATATGACATTGGCAGTAAAAATGAGAGACTTATTCAGAGACTATTGTTATGTCACAGGGTAAACCCCCCTACTTAATTTAAACCAGCAACACGGTAAAGATTTAACGTGTGCAGTAATCTGTGAAAATTCAAGAGGCCAAGAACCAGTCAGAAAAAAGTAACACCTTTATTTCTTAAAGTATAACAGAGAATAATTGACAATTATTTACAACTCCTTCCTCTAACCTATTTTTTACTTTCCCTTCTATAATACTAGTCTGATAAAACCCCAATTAAGATTTACTGAAAAATTCAAATTTCAAAACCAGCAAGTGGTCAAATCTTCTCTTTATATCTTCCTCTGTAGATTTGCTCTCCAGATCAGTGTTGATGTTTTTCTCTGCGCAAACTCCTTCTCTAGACAGGCACCTCTCAGAGTTCTCACTAGCAGCCAACACCTGTTGGTCTTTTGGCAGTTCTCCCCCAACTGTTCACTTTTTCCCGGTCTTATACCCCCAAAACATCGGATTGTGTCATTGGCATTTAATATTGTCAATATACTAAATCAAAATTGTTTGGCGTTTGGTATTTTTTGGGGTATAATTTAAAATGATTTGCTGAATTCGAATTGGTTTCATTATTTCCAAGCAACCTAGCTAATCTAGTTGTTCGACCAAATGTTACATTGTTACCTTATTCAGAACACTTGGTGCTGTGTCAGGTCCTTCTGCTAGCTTTTAACTTTCTTAAAGATACAGTACACCCACATATTCATAACACTATATTGCACCGAATAGCAAGTATTAAAGTTGTTGAGGGATATTAGAAATGTTTCAAAGGCAGAGAACAAGATGATAAGGTTGTGTACTGTTGCAAATTTATTCAATCCGTACAAAGAACAAATATTCAGATAATTAGATATACTTCTAGGGGTAAAAATTGGAGGCGAGAACATAGATTTCCTGTCAGCAGGTGACAGAGCTTCTTGCAGAATCAGAATTGGGTCCACAAAATATTATAAATCAAGTAAAATCTGCATGTTTAATATATGAATTGAGAGTGAATACTAAAAAGTCTTAATAACGGTACTTAGAAAGAACACATTAGAAGATGGAATGAAAACTGAAGTTGATGGTGTCACACTGGAACAAGTGAATAAATTTGTCTTTCTAGGACGATTGAAAACAGAAGATAACAGATGTGATGCTGAAGTTAGGACAGAGATAGCCAGAGGTAATATTGTGAAGATGAAGACTGTTAGCAAGAAAATTTGAGCTTGTAACAAGGAAAGAATTCATAAGAGGATACATTATATCCACTTTTCTGTATGCCTTAGAAACCTGGACAGAAGTAAAAATCTATGAAGAGAAAAGAGACCTTTGAAACATGGAGGCTAAGACATACACAAAAAATATTCCAGATACAGATCAAAGGACAAACAGAGAGGTAATTGAAATTGCAAGAGCAAAAGTAACTCAAAAAATAGCATCAGAAGAGGATAGGTCAGTTTTTCAGCCCTTTAACCACAGCTGAATAGCTACACAGATCTCTTTTAGGGGATAAACTGAAACACAGTAGAAAGAGGGGATGACCTGGCATAAATGTGTAGTTAAATGACGGATGTCACAAAATGGTTGTAAACAAGCTACATGGATGGATGAGGATGATGGAAGACAGCTGAGCATCACAGACATTTGACAGTAAATCTCCTGGCAAATGTAGCTACAAGCAATAGCACCAATTAATGTAATTTTCAATTTACAAAAAATTAATATTTTATTATTCGTTGCTGTTTTCTTTGAGAACAAAAAATAAAATGGTCATTTAAGCAATAAAATTTGAAAAGCAAATGATGTGATCTAGCATTTTCCACTCCCCGCAAGCCAACCTTTCAACGTTTCATTAATCATGCATTTTCACAATTTGCCTGAAGCTGGAAGCAAATGTGTGGCCTGGTACAGCACAAAGATGGCTTTATGTCCATGGGCAGGCAAAGGATCATGAGGCATATGCGCACAGCCAGACATGTGAAGGATTATAGGACATGTGTGCAGAGTATCATGAGGCATACATGGGTATTGTTCACGAGATGCATGGCCGAGTCCACATCTTACAGGGTGTGTAGGGTTGCACAAGTTTGGCCTTTCAGCCTTCACTAGATCAGCTTGGTGTGTAGATGTAAAAAGAAAGGAATTCTACTCATTAAATATGCAGCTGCTATGTAGCCACCTTACAAGAATTTTTAAAAAATGAATAAGATTTCTGGGCAACTACTTTTAGACACATCAATACTGACAGTCTCAGCTACAGATAGCATCCAAGTGACAAAAGACATCGGACGTCATGGTGGAGTACACTGGTGCAGAATCCCATATACACAAAAAAGAAAAATCACAAATATAACCAATTGATGGTCAGGGCATCAATTTTTGATCCACCAGCATGTTGAAAATGCACTGCTGGCCTCTTGATTGCTCAACAAGTAACCTCCAATGGGGACCTTCAGAGGTGTTATGTACAGTGGTGTTATTGTCATACTCTGCAAAGTGGAGCTGCTTTCAGTCCTCTGTTGAGGACTGTCCACAATTGTAATTGCATTCAGCATGTACTCCTACTCACGTGACACGCTGCTGACTTGCACCACCCTTTGATCTCTGTGCTGGTGAAGGGTTATCTAACTCATGTGATCATTCTCTGAGGTCTACACTACAGCTGTGACTCTGGCATTACCCCGCCAGGAGATAGAAGACCTCAACATGTTAGCCATCTTTACAATATTGCTTTCATGACATATTGCTGAGCACAAAATTGCCACTAATGGATACACATGCTAAAAAGCTGCTCACATGCAACTGCAAATTTACAGCATAAGTCTTTCAGCTGCTCTCCGTTGCCTTTGTTAATGGCCTATCCTAATGACACCTTGCCAATCTCCAGGACAACCTCCCTCTTATGCAATAGTATTGCTAAAAAGGGTAGGTCACCCCGGCCTATCTCCATTCCTGGAAATTATCCACTTCCCCTCCTGCACCGAGAAAAAGTATGTTCAGACTCTGAGGGTGCAATTTGAAGCTCATGAGACAAGTGACGTTTTTCGAACTTCACTACAGGTCACTTCAAGGCAGACAGTCAGTGCTGCTTGCTTAAACAAAAGACATGAACCCTGTAAAACATTTCTTTTTGTTCATGGTTTTGGTGCCCTTCCTATATAGAGAACTGTCAGAGTTGTAGTTGCCAGCTCATAATTGCTAAGCAACCACCTTGCCAGCCCTGTAGGGATCACTAAAACACTTCTTGCACTGTATCCTCGTCTTGTTAATGATGCCTGACCTGCATACAACTGCAGCTACCTTCAGCCATGCCTGCTTGATCAGGCTGACTTGCCTCTTTCACCCATCCTCTTGAAATGGCAACTATCTTCTTTACCTCATCGCCTGTAACACTATATACAATGATACATTAGCAAAGCAAAATGCAGCCCTTCCCCACTACTCAGGCCTCTATTCAAAAAGACCACTCTAATCCCTCATTGCAGGCATTGTGATGGCCGGCTGTGTCCCACTAAACTTTGCATGCTCAGACATACTGCAGAGCTGTTATGAGGCTATTTCAGAGGGCAGTTAAAAGTCAATCACATGATTGTAGGTCTGAGGTTACATGTAGGCCAGAGATCTATGAGAGAGTATCTTCACTAAAATGAACTGAATGGGTCTGAAACAATTGATGATAGCGTTATGGTCACTGTTACAAAGACTAGCTTTCAATTACTAATTTTAGTGACTGTATTTAATTCCACCAGCTGCCATGTGGGAATTTGAATATATGGCCCAGAGCATTAACAGATCATCAGGATTAAGAGTCTGGTAACATTATTACGAGAATCACCATCTCCCTACACAAAGTAATCTCTGTTAATTGTTCTACATCCTCCTTCAGTACAACTATATTCTCACTTTTACTTTCATTTGTAAATGTAGTTGCAAAACATGTGCTTCATACTTTCTGCACATTTCATCCTCCACGATTGAACTCCTCCCTTCAACTGAGTGTTCCTGCCATCTTTCATTTGTTTATTCCACACAAGCTTGTTTTAGCCCTCAATGTTTTGTACTTTATTTGTTAGTTGCTTCCCTATACACTGTGCATCCATCTTATCATTATTTCCACCTCCCTTTCGATCTATATGGTAATTATACAGTACACCCTAACTTTAGTATATGCTTCCCTTTTAAACTTTAGTTTTGTTTCAATCTTTTCAGTTTTCTACAGTTCTATTTTTCAGCGCATTTGTTTTTTTAGGACTAGGTTTACTTGCATTTATAGAGCACCTTTCACAACCTCAGGCCTTTCCAGCCTATTAATTACATTTGAAGAACAATTTTGATCAAATGTACCAAAGCAATTTCCTCTGGAATTTTGGCCTAGATTTTGTGCTCAAGCAAGTTGTGATGAATGGTGTGCCACAGAGCTGGGGTCTCCATTCTTTTTATAATTTATTTAAACAACTGGATGAAAGTAACAAAAGTGAATTTGATAATAATATAGATAAATGTGAGAAATTAAGTTCTGAGGAGGACATAGGAAGACTACAGGTAGATAGACTTGGCTAATGGAGTGTAATATGGGAAAATGTGAAATGGTACATGTTGGCAAGAAGAATAAAAAAGAAACCTATCATTTAAATTATAAGAGTTGCAGAGGGATCTGGATGTGCTCACTCAGACAACCACTAGATGCACGATGGGCCAAATGACTCCCTCTGCAGCATGGCAACTCAGTGGTTAGCACCACTGCCTCACTACGCTAGGGACCCAGGTTTGATTCCAGTCAAAGGCGACTGTCTGTGTGGAGATTGCACGTTCTCCCCACGTCTGCATAGGTTTCCTTTGGTTTCCTCCCACAGTCCAAAGATGTCAGGTTAGGTGGATTGGTCATGCTAAATTTCCTACAATGTCCAGGGATGTGAAGGCCAAATGGGTTAGGCATAGGAAATGTAAGGATAGGGTAAAGGGGCTGGGTCTGGGTGAGATGCTCCTCAGAGGGTCAGTGTGGATTTCATGGGCCAAATGGCTTACTTCCTCACTCCAGATTCTGGAAGAAGTTCGGTGGAGGTTTACTAGACTAATGCCTAGAATTGGCTGATTGTCTTAACAGGAAAGGTTGGACAGGTTAGGCTTGTATCTGCTTGAGTTTAGGACAGTAAAAGATGACTTGATTGAAACATACAAAGATCCTATCGGGGCTTGACAGGGTGGATAAGAGGTGGATGTTTCCTCTGGTGGTACAATCCAAAACTAGGCATCACTGTTTCTGAAAACAAAACAATTTAAAACAGAAATGAACTGGAATTTCTTCTCTCAGAGGGTTGTAAATCTTTAGAACACTCTTCGACAAAAGGCATTGGAAGCTGATTCTTTGAAATGTTTATGCTATCCTGTAAGACCATAAGACATAGGAGTGGAAAGAAGGCCATTCAGCCCATCAAGTCCACTTCGCCATTCAACCATGGGTGATGGGCATTTCAACTCCACTTTCCCCGTAGCCCTTAATGCCTCGCGAGGGCAGAGATTAATAAATTCTTGATCTGAAGACATTTAAAGTCACGGCCTCCACTGCGCTCCGTGGCAATGAATTCCACAGGCCCACCACTCTCTGGCTGAAGAACTGTCTCCTCATTTCTGTTCTAAATTAACCCCTTCTAATTCTAAGGCTGTGCCCACAGCTCCTAGTCTCCCTGCCTAACGAAAACAACTTCAAACCATCCACCCTTTCTAAGCCATGCATTATCTTGTAAGGTTCTATTAGATCTCCCCTCAACCTTCTAATGAATCCAATCCCAGGATCCTCAGCCATTCATCGTATGTTAGGCCGACCATTCCAGTGATCATCCGTGTGAATCTCCGCTGGACATGCTCCAGTGCCAGTATGTCTTTCCTGAGGTATGGAGCCCAAAATTGGACACAATATTCCAAATGGGGCCTAACTAGAGCTTTCTAAAGTCTCAGAAGCACATCACTGCATTTATATTCCACTTGAGATAAGTGACAACATTACATTAGCTTTCTTAATCATTACTCAACATGCAAGTTAACCTTTAGAAAATCCTGGTCTAGCACTCCCAGATCCGTTTGTACTTCTGCTTCATGAATTTTCTCACCGTTTAGAAAATATTCAATGTCTGTATTCTTTTTCCCCAAAGTGCAAAACCACGCATTTGCTCACATTGAATTTCATCAGCCATTTCCTGGACCACTCTCCTAAACTGTCTAAATCTTTCTGCAACCTCCCCACCTCTTCAGTACTACCCTGCCTGTCCACCTAACTTTGCATCATTGGCAAACTTCACCAGAATGCTCCCATTCCCTTCTTGCAGATCATTAATATACAAGGTGAACAGCTGCAGCCTCAACACTGAGTCCTGCAGAACACCACTTGTCACTGGCTGCCATTCTGAAAAAGAGCCTTCTATCCCAACTCTCTGCCTTCTGTCAGACAGCCAATCCTCAATCCATGCCAGTAGCTCACCTCAAACACCTTGGGCCCTCACCTTACCAAAGGCCTTTTGGAAGTCTAGATAGATAACATCCACAGGGTTTTCCTGGTCTAACCTACTTGTTCTCTCTTTAAAGAATTCTAATAGGTTTGTCAGGCACGGCCTCCCCTTACTAAATCCATGCTAACTTGTTCTAATCAGGCCTTGCACTTCCAAGAATTTAGAAACCTCATCCTTAACGACAGATTCTAGAATTTTACCAACAGCCGAGGTTAGGCTAATCAGCCTATAATTTCCCATCCTTTGTCATCATCTTTTCTTGAACAAGGGGTTTACAACAGTGAATTTCCAATCATCTGAGACTTTCCCTGACTCCAGTGACTTTTGAAAGATCACAACCAATGCCTCTGATATTTCCTCAGTCACCTCCATCGGAACTCTAGAATGTAGCTCATCAGGTTAAGGAGATTTATTAAGCTTTAGTCCTTTTAGCCTTTCTCGCACTTTCTCTTTTGTAATGGCTACTTCCTGACTCTCCATAAATTGTTGGGATATTATTCACTGTGAAGACTGACGCAAAGTATTTGTGAACGATCATAAGGAAATAGCTGAAGAACTTAAGAAAGGTGAAAAGTTATCAAAGATGTGCAGAAATGTGGAGCTGAGCTTACATTCAGATCAGCCATGACCTTATTAAATGATAATGTAGGCTCAAGATATCAAATGGCTACTCCTAATTGTATGTTCATATAAATTCATGTTGTGCTTTATCACTCTAAAAATCAATATTTGCAGTATTGGAGACTATTTGATCCATGATATCTGTACCCGCTCTTCAGTAGAAATATATATAACAAAACATCTTTCAGAGAATTCTCCCAGATCTTCTTGTTGAATGAACTTTTCACTAAAAGATGAAAATGTGTCTGTTTTGATGATACTTTCTGTCAAAAATTTCCATGTTCCAATCACCACTATGTAAAAGAAATTCTCTTGAACTTTCTCTTCTCTATATTGATTTTAAACAGTTGAGTCACCAAATACACAAAGTGGTTTCATATTACTTATTCTGTCAAAACTTTCAATTTAATTCTAGGAAATTTCCTCTAAGCCTGTGCTGAAAATAGTCCCAGTGATTCAGGTTTCTCCCAACTATAATTTCCAGTTTCTGCAAAAATTCTGGATTTTATCTGTGTACTCTGTATGGGGTGGATTTTATGGATCCTGGGGAGGGTTGGCAAACCCATGGTGAAAAAAGATAGTTTGAGCACCATGCAATAGGCCCTGTTCCTGAAGCCTTTCTGTCAACCTCAATTTTATTATTGGCTGTGGAGTACCCATAGACAAATTGAAGCCCTTAAGTTGCAAAATAATAACAATTTAAAGGCGTTTTCCTATCACAGATGGGACTTAAAAAAAAGCAGTCAGAGAGGCCAACAAGAAGTGAACAGCCTGGTAAGTTTCGGTGCATGAGCTGGTAGAGGGAACATTTTAGTGGGCTCTTTGTGTCTATCAGCCCTCCTGACGAAGAACATATGCCCAAAATGTTGATCTTCCTGTTCCTCGGATGCTACCTGACGAGCTGTGCTTTTCCTGCACCACGCTCTCAACTCTGATCTCCAGCATCTGCAGTCCCCACTTTCTACTGGTCTGTCAGAATCACCCTTACTTTCTCCCCAGGCATACCCTGAGCCTGCCAATCTTGCTCTAACTAAATCCCAGCCTTACCATAATGTTTATGGTCCATTGATAAAAGATGAGCACAAAGCTGCAGTTCCAATATCATTTAATTTATGCAGCAGCTCTCAAACTTCTTTCATTAAACTATATTCGCCACTTCTCTGTACGATTCATTAAGCTTTCTATATTTTTCTAATGTATCTTACACAATTCTTCACTGTTTTTGAAACTCCCACTTTAATATAGTGAGCAAATGTTCAGATTATTTTCTTCAAATCTACATTTAAATCATTTACAGTCAGTTCTGCTATAAAACGTGTTGCTTCAACGCAAATTGGCTTTAACGTTTTTGAAAATTTTTAAATTGTTATTTACACAATGCAAACCTTCCTTACCTATATTGGCTACAATGCAAATCTGGCCCCATTAGTGGGCGGCACGGTGGCACAGTGGTTAGCACTGCTGCCTCACAGCGCCAGAGACCCAGGTTCAATTCCTGCCTCAGGCGACTGACTGTGTGGAGTTTGCACGTTCTCCCCGTGTCTGCATGGGTTTCCTCTGGGTGCTCCGGTTTCCTCCCACCATCCAAAGATGTGCAGGGTCAGGTGAATTGGCCATACTAAATTGCCCGTAGTGTTAGGTAAGGGGTAAATGTAGGGGTATGGGTGGGTTTCGCTTCGGCGGGTCGGTGTGGACTTGTTGGGCCGAAGGGCCTGTTTCCACACTGTAATCTAATCTAATCTAATCTAATCTAATCTAAAATCTAGTTTTAATGGTGCAACTATTGCACAATTTTGTTATAATGCGAAATCATATGAGAATAGAACTATCGCGTTATATCAGAACTGACTGTATGTCTAAAAAGAATACATATGGGATCCAACAAAGATGTCACCCCTCTCTAAACAACTCGAGAAGATTATGGTGAGCATGTATTGGAAGTGATCCCACAATTGTCTCACACAGTGTGCCAGAATATTGATCCAGAAACAATGAAGGGGCTGTGACACATTTCCAATTCACGAGGGTGCGAGACTTAGAGGGGAACTTACCAGCGGTGTCATTCATGTCTGCTTGTTGCCCTTGTCCTTTTATAATGGTAGTGATCATTGATTTGGGAAGTAGTCCCAAAGAATATCTGTTGCAAAACCTTCTTCTACATAACAAAACTCTATTAAAAAGCTGTACAACATCAGCAAATTCTTTGATTATTCTGTGCATTTACAAATACTCATGGCAATTCAAAGTTCATGCAAATACCCAATAAAATGAGCATCTCAAATAGCTTCAAATTAAATTAATTATTTTTCAATGTAGCAATAATCACGCAAGCAAACAGAAAAGCTTTTTTGCTGACATAATCATCAAGAAGGTAAGTAAATAATTTAGCTGTATTGAGTGGTGTGTTTTAAAGAGGATTGCGGTCCAGTTGGCAAAGAAAATATGTTTTGTTCTGCCATTAATGCTATATAATATGTGATGAAGCTGCTTCTTTAACAAGGTTATGTTGTCCTTGGTTTTATATTTTAGGAGGTCATAAAGACACAGGTTCCAAAAGATCTGGGGCTGATCTACTTGAAGGAGCTTTTAAGTTTAAAAAAAACATTTGGACAATGAAAGAGGAGTGGCCAATTCTCCCCAATCAGCTTTTCTCTGGTTTGGTTTGGTTTGGTTTGAACAGGCAGAGTTGCAAAACTCCTGCACCAAAAAGGAGGAGGTCCATGCCAATCCTCCCTCTGTCTAACATCTCTCTTGGAAGACAGTGTTTGATTTTTCCTTTGGTGCTAAGGGCTGTTTATAGGGATTGTTTCAAGTATTTGGAACAGCATCATTAAATTGGGATAGTCTATCAGGTTTTCAGATAGATTAAGTTATTCTATATTCTGTTCTCTTTTGTTTGTGTTTCATTCAGTATGCAAATAAATTCTGTTTTGTTTAATACTAAGTAGTTGGGCCAGTTGCATCAATCCCAGAAAATCCACTTTACACCTGCTTAAAACAACTAGCAAAATTAGTGTCCGGGCTCCTTTCTTGAAAAGTTGATGCAGTATACTCTGGTTTCTCTTAAGATTGTATAAAAAAAAAGTATGGTACAAAGTGAATACTAAATTGTTGGAACAACTTTCCTTTGAGGTAAACATTAGACCAAGGCCTGCATTTTGTGTCTTTGGATGCTAAATTCTGTATTCTGAGGCAACAATAAAACAGGTGGAAACACGTTTACTTTTGCGTTTCAAGTACGATACATGGTACTGCAAGAAGGGAAACAACATGTTTAGAAACTTTGAATTTAACCTAGTCATTATGAGAAAGGAAATGATAAAAATATTACAGCAATTGTTGATGAATCAACTGCAAAACACAGATTTTCCAGTTTAACACCCGCTTCATTAACACTTGTTCATAAAGTTTGATAATATAGACAAAGTTTTGCACATTATTTAAAGGAAGCATTGCATTGAATTTGTGTTCACAAGCTTTATCTACCTCAGAATGTAAAAAACTTCACTCTACCCAATTTTTGATATTAATGAAGATAAGTACAATTGAGTCAATTTTTTCTGACAGATGGTTAGCCTGAAACTTGGGACAGGTAACCATTCCTAGTGGTTCTATGCAAATTTACAACAATTCTCTGTGATAGGAAGTGCTACAGACCCCAGTCTATGCATTCAATGCAGCTCTCTTCATATTAGGTGCAGTTACTGCCTGTGATACTCTCTGCCAAAGTAAAAATCAATGAATATCTTCTTCATTAACTTCATCCCCATCCTCACAGGTGCTTCAGACCCTTTAGAATGGAATCCCTACAGTGTGGGAGCAGGCCATTCAGCCCAACAACTCCACAGTGAGTGCCCGAAGAGCATCCCACCCCAGCCCATCCCCCTAACCTTGCATTTCCCATGACTACCACACCTAACCTGCACATCCCTCGACACTATGGGGTTATTTAGCATGGCCAATCCACCTAACTTGCACATTTTCGGACTGTGGGAGGAAACCAGTGCATCCAGAGGAAACCCACGCAGACACAGGGAGAATGTGGAAACTTCACGTAGACAGTTGCCCAAGGGTGGAATTGAACCCAGGTCCCTGATGCTATCAGGCAGCAATGCTAACCACTGAGCCACTGTGCCAGTCCCTGCCCCACATCTGTTGCATGTTTTCAACATTTATTTGAATGTTATTGGAGTCAACACATATGCATGAATAACTCAGCCATTGGACCACCAGGAGTTGGATCATAGGAAAAGGACCACACTTCTTTCCTATACTCCAAATTTTAATATGCTCAACATCAAGTTTGATTAATCCAGTCAGATTGAATGAATTGAACAAGCAATGATTTTGAGTTATGCATCTTATTTAATGTTGAGAATTTGCAAGCTGTTGCAGATCTTTGTTTGCACCACCCTGAAGATTGAAGAATGTTTCTTGCACTTTTCTCTGACATATTAAAGTCAGGGCAGAAACATATCTATGATTTGCTGTATGAGAAGAAGAGCATGAAAGCTTGAGGAGCAAATAATAGAAACCTTGCTGCACTGAAGCAAGAGAGGAATACTACTGTCTTTGCTTAATTGGATCAACTGAAGTGTGGGTCAAAGCAAGAGATCATTGATGATGTAATCTCACCAGGTATGAAAACGTAGGCTATTTATGATTCACTGTGAAACAGTGCAGTAACTACTATGAAATCTTCATCCCACCTACATTTTCATATTTTCACTTACGAATAATTGACGCTACCACAGGACATTATTCTGCAAACAATATCCATGGCAGCCACACTTGTTTTTCAAAACATCTATGAATTCTGCAGATTATTTTTTGAAGGCATAGAGTACCGACACCAAATATATGTGTTCTCAATGTTTGAGAAGCAAGTTCTTCAAATTTCTTATCATCTTGTCAGAAGATGTGGGCATCACTGGCGAGGCTGGCATTTATTGCCTAAGCCAGTATTTATTGTTTATCTCTAGTTGTCTTTGAGAAAATCATGGTTAGCCAACTTCTCAACCTGCTGCAATTCTTTGGTGTCAGCGCATCTACACTATTGTTTTGACTCTGGGCATGGAAAGAGGATGTTACAAGCCAGAATTGTGTATGGTTTGATTAGTATTTGTTCGGGGATGTTGCCCTTGTCATTGTAGGGAACAGATGTCAAAGAGTTTGATGAACTACTGCAATAATGGAAACCAGAGTCAAGAGTGTGGTGCTGGAAAAGCATAACAGGTCAGGCAGCATCCAAGGAGTAGGAGAATCGACGTTTCAGGCATAAGCCCTTCATCAGGAATGAGGGCCAAGTGCTGGCAAATGGGACTAGATTCATTTAGGATATCTGGTCAGCATTGACAAGTTGGACTGATGGGTCTGTTTCCATGCTGTACATTTCTATGAAAGCAATCAGGCAACTGTGAAGTTGCTGGACCCAAGCGAAGCAGGTACATGCTGACACGCCCTCTCTCTGACCTTTCTCCTGTAAGACCCTGTGTTTGATTTTACCTTTTGTGCCAAGGAACAGCATCATTAATTTAGTATAATCTGTTGGATTTTCAAATAGATTAAGTTATTCTGTATTCTGTTCTCTTTTATTTGTGTTTCATTCGGTAATCTTGCAAATAAATTGTTTTTTTAGAAACTAAGTGGTCTGACCAGCAGCATCCCTCCTGGAATGTGTGTTTTACCTGCTTAAAACAACTAGCAAAAGTTAGGGTCTGGGCTACTTTCTTGAAAGCTTTTGAGGGAGTCTGGCCTGGTCCATAACACAATCTCATGTGTTACAATCTCACATATTTGGAACAAGATAGTGATGAGGCCAAGAGCTGAGTGGTCCTGGTAGAACCCAAACCTAGCATCAATGAATTGTTATAGTTGTGTAAGCACTGTTGAGAACAACTTCCATCACTTTGCTAGTGGCTGAGAGTAAACTGTCATGGTGATGGTTGGTTGAGTTAGATTCACTCTGTTTCCATGAACAGGACATAACTGCAAAATTTTCCAATTCTCAGGTAGATGCCAGTATTCTAACTTTACTGGAATAGTTTGGCTACAGGAAAGACTAATTTCTGCAGCACGATCCTTCAGTACTGCAGTCAAAATGTTAGCAGGCTCAAAAACTTTCTCGTGTCCAGTGTCTATATGTGAAGTGAATCATGTCTCTGAAAAGTAGAATTTTCTGATAATGGTGGAGGTAACTACGAATCAGCTAGTATGTTAGAAATACTCAGTCTTATCTTTGGTAATCACATGCTAGGCTCCTCCATCATTGAAGGTGGTGACACTTGTGGAGCTTCCACCTTCAGTTATTTATTGTGCACCTATTTATGATTGAATGCAGCACAACTACAAAGCTTTGATATGATCTTTTGGTTATGGGATCATTAAGCTCTATTGACTGCATGAGTTTTAAAACTAGAAAGTATAAATTACAAGATCTGGCCCTGTGTCAGGATTAATAGTATTCATTAAACTAAAGTACATTTAGACAGCCCTACAGGCATGTATTAAGAGTTATATGATAGTGTAAAAATTTTGATAGTTTTGCTACAAAGTGAGACAGGGGCAAATGACCAGAACCAAAAAGGCTCATAAAAGCACATTATATGACTTGGTGTTATCTGATCAGTAAAACCTTAGAACCAGCCACTATATGAAAATTAGAAAGTGAGTTTGCAGAGATTGAACTACTTAAAGTACAGGTCAGGACAAATGTATAGGAAATAGGATGCCAGAGGGTGAGATTGTTCACTTCCATACTTTATGAGCCCAATGATTCTAATCCCTAAACCTAGCTTATAAAATAAGACTTTTTCAATTGGATGGTTCGAATAATTCCTGAGAGCACTTGTAAATCTTTAATAGCATGGTAGCTGATGAGGGGATTCCATATTTGTGTGATGTAGAAATATTGAAAACAGAAGAAGAAATAGGTCATTCAACCGTTTGAGCCTGCTCACCATTCAACGGGACGATTGATCATCCAACTAAATCCTGTTTCAGTTTTCTCCTCAATAGCTTTTTTTTTAAAACCCCATCAACTCTAAG
This sequence comes from Chiloscyllium plagiosum, assembly GCF_004010195.1. NCBI lineage: Eukaryota > Metazoa > Chordata > Chondrichthyes > Orectolobiformes > Hemiscylliidae > Chiloscyllium > Chiloscyllium plagiosum. The sequence continues at coordinate 340,329 of NC_057714.1, forward strand.
AACTATGTCTAACACTTTTTTGAAAACATTCAATGTTCTGGCCTCAACTGATTTCCATGGTAGAGAACCACAGGCTCAGTCTCTCCAGGTGAAGTAATTTAGAGTCAGAGAAAAGTATAGCACAGAAACAAACCTTTTCGTCTAACTCGTCCACGCCGACCAGATGTCCGAAATTAATCTAGTCCCATTTGTTAGCACATGGCCCACATCCCTCCAAACCCTTCCTATTCATAGACCCATCCAGGTGCCTTTTAAATGTTGTAATTGTACCTGCATCCACCATTTTCTCTGGGAGCTCATTCCATAGATGCACCACACTTTGCATGAAAATGTTGCCCCTTAGGTCAGTTTTAAATTTTTCCCTCTCACCTTAAACCTATGCCCTCTGGTTCTGGACTCCCCCAACCTAGAGGAAAAGACCTTGTCCATGCCCCTTATGATTTTATAAACCTCTATAAAGGTCACCCTTCAGCCTCTGACGCTCCAGGGAAAACAGCTCTAGCCTATTCAGCTTCTCCTGATAGCTCAAAATCTCCAATCCTGGCAACATCCCTGTAAATCCTTTCTGAACCCTCTCAAGTTTCATATCTTTCCAATAGGAAGACCACCAGAACTGCACGCAATATTCCAACAGTGGCATAACCAATGTCCTGTACAGCTGCAACATGACCTCCCAACTCCTGTACTCAATACTCTGATCAATAAGGGAAAGCATACCAAACACCTTCTTCACTATTCATCCACCTGAGACTCCACTTTCAAGGAGCGATGAATCTGCACTCCAAGGTCTCTTTGTTCAGCAACACTCCCGAGGACCTTACCATTAAGTGTATAAGCCCTGTCCTGATTTGCCTTTCCAAAATGCAGCACCTCACATTTATCTAAATTAAACTCCATCTGCCACACCTCAGCCCATTGGCCCATCTGATCAAGATTCCATTATACTCTGGAGGTAACCTTCTTTGCTGTCCACTCCAATTTTGGTGTCATCTGCAAACTTACTAAATATAGCTCCTATGTTCACATCCAAATCATTTATGTAAATGACAAAAAAAAGAGCAGTGGACCCAGCACCGATCTTTGTGGCACGCCACTGGTCACAGACATCTAGCCAAAAAAGCAAACCTCCACTACCACTCTTTGCCTTGTACCTTTGAGCCAGTTCTGTATCCAAATGGCTCGTTCTACCTATATTCCATGTCATCTAATCTTGCTAACCAGTCTGCCATGAGGAACCTTGTCAAATACCTTACTGAAGTCCATATAGATCACATCCACTGCTCTGCCCTCATCAATCTTATTTGTTACTTCTTCAAAAAACTCAATTAAGTTAGTGAGACATGATTTCCCATGCACTATGTTGACTATCCCTAATCAGTCCTTGCCTTTCCAAATACATGTAAATTCTGGCCCTCAGGATTCCCTCCAACAACTTGCCCACTACCGATGTAAGGCTCACCAGTCTATAGCCCCCTGGCGTTTCCTTACCACCTTTCTTAAATAGTGGCACCATGTTAGCCAACCTCCAGACCTCTGGCCTCTCACCTGTCACTATCAATGATCCAAGTATTCTAGCAAGAGGCCCAGCAATCACTTCCCTGGCTTCCCACAGAATTCCAGGGTAAACCTGATCAAGTCCTAAAGATTTATCCACTTTTAAGGATTTTAGGACATCCAGCACCACCACCTCTGTAATACGGACATTTTTCAAGATGTATTTCTCCACATTCTGTACCTTCCAAATCCTTCTCCACAGTAAACACTGATGCAAAATACTCATTTACTATCTCGCCCATCTCATGTGGTTCCACACATAGGTTGCTTTGCTGATCTTTGAGGGGTCCTATTCTCTCCCCAGTTACCTGTTTGTCCTTAATGTGTTTATAAAATCCCTTTGGATTCTCCTTAACCCTATTTGCCAAAGCTCTCATGACCGCCATTTGCCCTCCTGATTTCCCTCTTACTCCTACGGCCTTTAATCTCTCCTAAGGATTCATTCGATCTCTGCCGTCTATACCTGGCATATGCTTCCTTCTTTTTTTTATCAAAACCTCAATTTCTCTAATCATCAAGCATTCCCTACACCTAACAGCCTTGCCTTTCACCCTAACAGAACATACTGTCTCTGGACTATTTCTCCTCATTGAATTCCTAAATGGCCTGCTTCACATCCTTAACCTGCAAACCCTGGTTGTGGACTACCCTGCCATTAAAACCATACATCCTGACTTTTTGCTGTCTAGTCCTGTTAGAATTTTATATGTTTCTATGCGGTCCCCCCTCATTCTTCGAAACACCAGTGAATACAAACTTAACAGGTCCAATCTCTATTCATAGATCACATTCCTGCCATCACAGGAATCAGTTTTGTAAACCTTTACGGCACTCCCTCCATTGCCAGAACATTCTTTCTCAGATAAGGAAACCAAAACTGCACACAATATTCCCAGTGCGGCCTCACCAGTGCTCTGTATAATTGCAGCAAAACATTTTTGTTCTTGTAATTGAATCATCTCATTACAAAGGCCAACATACAATTTGCTCTCTTTGCTGCTTGCTGCATCTGCACACTCACTTTTGGAGACTGGTGCATGAGCGCACCCAGGTCTCATTGAACATCCCATTCAGTTTTCAGCCATACAACAATCTACCTTCCTACGTTTGGTACCAGAGTGTATAGCTGAAAATGTGTTGCTGGAAAAGCGCAGCAGGTCAGGCAGCATCCAAGGAGCAGGAGAATCGACGTTTCAGGCATGAGCCCAACCTCACATTTATCTACATTATACTGCATCTGCCATGCATTTTTCCACTCCCTCAGTCTGTTCAAATCACACTCCAACATCTCTGCTTTCTCCTCACAGATCGCCTTTTGACATAGCTTTACGTCAGAAAATGTAGGGGGTGATGGATTCTCAGGGGAACGTAGCACGAACAGCCAAGTTTCTGGTATTGAGACTTGCTCTAATGCAACGAGGGGTATGTCGGCTTCCAAGAGATCAATTGTGTTAGGGGATTCTGTAGTCAGAGGTACAGACAGGCGTTTCTGTGGGGCCAGCAGAGAAAAAGCAGAATGGCGTGTTGTGTCCCTGGTGCCAGGATCAAGGATGTCTCAGAGAGGGTGCAGAATGTTCTCACTGGGGAGAGGGGCCAGCAGGAGGTCATTGTCTACACTGCAACCAACGACATTGGAAGGGAAAAGGTTGAGACTCTGAAGGGAGATTACAGAGAGTTAGGCAGACATTTAAAAAGGAGGTCCTCAAGGGTAGTAATATCTGGATTACTCCCAGTGCTACGAGCTAGTGAGGGCAGGAATAGGAGGATAGAGCAGATGAATACATGGCTGAGGAGCTGGTGTATGGGAGAAGGATTCACATTTTGGATCATTGGAATCTCTTTTGGGGTAGAATGACCCGTACAAGAAGGATGGATTGCACCTAAATTGGAAGGGGACTAATAGACTGGCAGGGAAATTTACGAGAACTGCTTGGGAGGATTTAAACTAGTAAGGTTGGGGGGGTGGGACAAGGGAGATAGTGAGGAAAGAGATCGAACTGAGACGGGTGCAGCTGAGAACAGAAGTGAGTCAAACAGTCAAGGCAGGCAGGGACAAGGTAGGACTAATAAACTAAACTGCATTTATTTCAATGCAAGGGGCCTAACAGGGAA
>NC_057714.1:344013-351358 GCF_004010195.1 Chiloscyllium plagiosum
TAACGTTTCAGGATTCAAATGGTACAGAAAGGATAGAAAGGGAGGCGAGAGGAGGGGGAGTGGCATTTTTGATAAGGGATAGTGTTGCAGCTGTGCTGAGGGAGGATATTCCCGGAAATACATCCAGGGAAGTTATTTGCGTGGAACTGAGAAATAAGAAAGGGATGATCACCTTATTGGGATTGTATTATAGACCCCCCAATAGTCAGAAGGTTATTGAGAAACAAACTTGTAAGGAGATCTCAGCTATCTGTAAAAATAATAGGGTGGATATGGTAGGGGAATTTAACTTTCCAAACATCGACTGGGACTGCCATTGTGTTAAAGGTTTAGATGGAGAGGAATTTCTTAACTATATAGAAGACAATTTTCTGATTCAGTATGTGGATGTACCTACTAGAGGTGTAAAACTTGGAGAAAGTGAGGACTGCAGATTCTTGAGATCAGAGTTGTAAATGAATTGCTGGAAAAGCGCAGCAGGTTAGGCAGCATCCAAGGAGCAGGAGAATCGACGTTTCAGGCATGAGCCCTTCTTGACCTACTCTTGAGAAATAAGGCAGGGCAGTTGACTGAGGTGTCAGTGGGGGAGCACTTTGTGGCCAGCAACCATAATTCTACTTGTTTTAAAATAGTGATGGAAAAGGATAGACCAGATCTAAAAGTTGAAGTCCTAAATTGGAGAAAGGCCAATTTTGACGGTATTAGGCAAGAACTTCCGAAAGCTGATTGGAGGCAGATGTTCGCAGGTAAAGGGACGGCTTGAAAAATGGGAAGCCTTCAGAAATGAGATAACAAGAATCCAGAGAAAGTATATTCCTGTCAGGGTGAAAGGGAAGGCTGGTAGGTATAGGGAATGCTGGATGACTAAAGAAATTGAGGATTTGGTTAAGACAAAGAAGGAAGCATATGTACGGTATAGACAGGAGAGATCGAGTGAATCCTTAGAAGAGTATAAGGGAAGTAGGAGTATACTTAAGAGGGAAATCAGGAGAGCAAAAAGGGGACATGAGATAGCTTTGGCAAATAGAATTAAGGAGAATCTGAAGGGTTTTTACAAATATATTAAGGACAAAAGGCTAACTAGGGAGAGAATAGGGCCCCTCAAATGATCAGCAAGGCGGCCTTTGTGTGGAGCTACAGAAAATGGGGGAGATACTAAATGAATACTTTGCATCATTATTTACTGTGGAAAAGGATATGGAAGATATAGACTGTAGGGAAATAGATGGTGACATCTTGCAAAATGTCCAGATTACAGAGGAGGAAGTGCTCGATGTCTTGAAACGGTTAAAAGTGGATAAATCCCCAGGGCGTGATCAGGTGTACCCGAGAACTCTGTGGGAAGCTAAAGAAGTGATTGCTGGGCCTCTTGCTGAGATATTTGTATCATCGATAGCCACAGTCATAGACATGTACAGCATGGAAAAAGACCCTTCAGTCCAACCCATCCATGCCGACCAGATATCCCAACCCAATCGAGTCCCACCTGCCAGCATCCGGCCCATATCCCTCCAAACCCTTCCTATTCATATTCCCATCCAAATGCCTCTGAAATGTTGCAATTGTACTAGCCTCCACCACTTCCTCTGGCAGCTCATTCTATACACGTACCACCCTCTGCGTGAAAAAGTTGCCCCTTAGGTCTCTTTTATATCTTTCCCCTCTCACCCTAAACCTATGCCCTCTAGTTCTGGACTCCCCCACCCCAGGGAAAAGACTTTTTCTATTTACCCTATCCATGCCCCTCATAATTTTGTAAACCTCTATAAGGTCACCCCTCAGCCTCTGACGCTCCAGGGAAAACAGCCCCAGCCTGTTCAGCCTCTCCCTGTAGCTCAGATCCTCCAACCCTGGCAACGTCCTTGTAAATCTTTACCGAACCCTTTCAAGTTTCAGAACATCTTTCCGATAGGAAGAACAGAATCGCACGCAATATTCCAACAGTGGCCTAACCAATGTCCTGTACAGCCGCAACATGATCTCCTAACTCCTGTACTCAATACTCTGACGAATAAAAGGAAAGCATAACCAAACGCCGCCTTCACTATCCTATCTACCTGCGACTCCACTTTCAAGGAGCTATGAACCTGCACTCCAAGGTCTCTCTGTTCAGCAACACTCCCTCGGATCTTACCATTAAGTGTATAAGTCCTGCTAAGATTTGCTTTCCCAAAATACAGCACCTTTCATTTATCTGAATTAAACTCCATCTGCCGCTTCTCAGCCCATTGGCCCATCTGATCAAGATCCTGTTGTAATCTGAGGTAACCCTCTTCACTGTCCACTACACCTCAAATTTTGGTGTCATCTGCAAACTTACTAACTATACCTCTTATGCTCGCATCCAATCATTTATGTAAATGACACTCCAGCACTTCCTCCTCCATTGGCACTCCACTGTGGGTGGCACGGTGACACAGTGGTTAGCACTGCTGCCTCACAGCCCCAGAGACCCGGGTTCAATTCCCGCCTCAGGCGACTGACTGTGTGGAGTTTGCACGTTCTCCCCGTGTCTGTGTGGGTTTCCTCCGGGTGCTCCGGTTTCCTCCCACAGTCCAAAAATGTGCAGGTCAGGTGAATTGGCCATGCTAAATTGCCCGTAGTGTTAGGTAAGGGGTAAATGTAGAGGTATGGGTGGGTTACGCTTCAGCGGGTCAGTGTGGACTTGTTGGGCCAAAGGGCCTGTTTCCACACTGTAATGTAATGTAATCTAATCTAATCACTGGTCACAGGCCTCCAGTCTGAAAAACAACCCTCCACCCTCTCTCTTCTACCTTTGAGCCAGTTCTGTATCCAAATGGCGAGCTCACCCTGTATTCCATGAGATCTAACCTTGCTTACCAGTCTCCCATGGGGAACCTTGTTGAACGCCTTACTGAAGTCCATATAGATCACATCTACTGCTCGGCCCTCATCAATCTTCTTTGTTACTTCTTCAAAAACCTCAATCAAGTTTGTGACACATGATTTCCCATGCACAAAGCCATGTTGACTATCCAGAATCAGTCCTTGCCTTTCCAAATACATGTACATCCTGTCCCTCAGGATTCCCTCCAACACCTTGCCCACCACCGAGGTCAGGCTCACCAGTCTATAGTTCCTGGCTTGTCTTTACCGCCCTTCTTAAACAGTGGCACCACGTTTGCCAACCTCCAGTCTTCAGGAAATAATGATGGTAAAGGATAGACCAGCTCTAAAAGTTGAAATTGTAAATTGGAGAAAGGCCAATTTTGACGGTATTCGGCAAGAACTTTTGAAAGCTGATTGGAGGCAGATGTTCGCAGGTAAAGGGACGGCTGGAAAATGGGAAGCCTTCAGAAATGAGATAACAAGAATTCAGAGAAAGTATATTCCTGTTAGGGTGAAAGGAAGGCTGATAGGTATAGGGAATACTGGACGACTAAAGAAATTGAGGATTTGTTTAAGAAAAAGAAGGAAGCATATATGTCAGGTATAGACAGGAAAGATCGAGTGAATCCTCAGAGTATAAAGAAAGTAGGAGTATACTTAAGAGGGAAATCAGGAGGGCAAAACAGGGACATGAGATAGCTTTGGCAAATAGAATTAAGGAGAATCCAAAGGGTTTTTACAAATATATTAAGGACAAAAGGGTAACTAGGGAGAGAATAGGGCCCCTCAAAGATCAGCAAGGCAGCCTTTGTGTCGAGCCTCAGAAAATGGGGGAGATACTAAATGAATATTTTGCATCAGTATTTACTGTGGAAAAGGATATGGAAGATATAGACTGTAGGGATATAGATGGTGACATCTTGCAAAATGTCCAGATTACAGAGGAGGAAGTGCTGGATGTCTTGAAACGGTTAAAGGTGGATAAATCCCCAGGACCTGATCAGGTGTACCTGAGAACTCTGTGGGAAGCGAGAGAAGTGATTGCTCGGCCTCTTGCTGAGATATTTGTATCATCGATAGTCACAGGTGAGGTGCCGGAAGACTGGAGGTTGGCAAACGTGGTGCCACTGTTTAAGAAGGGTGGTAAGGACAAGCCAGGGAACTATAGACCGGTGGGCCTGACCTCAGTGGTGGGCAAGGTGTTGGAGGGAATCCTGAGGGACAGGATGTACATGTATTTGGAAAGGCCCTCTACTTTTTGTCATTTACATAAATGATTTGGATGCGAGCATAAGAGGTACAGTTAGTAAGTTTGCAGATGACACCAAAATTGGAGGTATAGTGGACAGCGAAGTGGGTTACCTCAGATTACAACAGGATCTGGACCAGATGGGCCAAATGGGCTGAGAAGTGGCAGATAGAGTTTAATTCAGATAAATGAAAGGTGCTGCATTTTGGGAAAGCAAATCTTAGCAGGACTTAATGGTAAGGTCCTTGGGAGTGTTGCTGAATAAAGAGACCTTGAGTGCAGGTTCATAGCTCCTTGAAAGTGGAGTCGCAGGTAGATAGGATAGTGAAGGCGGCGTTTGGTATGCTTTCCTTTATTGGTCAGAGTATTGAGTACAGAAGTTGAGAGGTCATGTTGCGGCTATACAGGACATTGGTTAGGCCACTGTTGGAATATTGCATGCAATTCCGGTCTCCTTCCTATAAGAAAGATGATGTGAAACTTGAGAGGGTTCAGAAAAGATTTACAAGAATGTTGCCAGTGTTGGAGGATCTGAGCTACAGGGAGAGACTGGAACAGGCTGGGGCTGTTTCCCCTGGAGGGTCAGAGGCTGAGGGGTGACCTTATAGAGGTTTACAAAATTATGAGGGGCATGGATAAGATAAATAAACAAAGTCTTTTCCCTGGGGTCAGGGAGTCCAGAACTAGAGGGCATAGGTTTAGGGTGAGAGGGGAAAGATATAAAAGAGACCTAAGGGGCAACATTTTCACGCAGAGGGCGTTACGTGTATGGAATGAGCTGCCAGAGGTGTGGTGGAGGCTAGTAAAATTGCAACATCTAAGAGGCATTTGGATAGGTAAACAAATAGGAAGGGTTTGGAAGGATATGGGCCGGGTGCTGGCAAGTGGGACTAGATTGGGTTGGGATAGCTGGTCAGCATGGACAGGTTGGACTGAAGGGTCTGTTTCCATGCTGTACATCTCTATGACTCTGCAAATCTTGAGAAATAATGTTTAGTTCTATCATCTAAATCATTAACGTACATTGTGAATAGCTAGGATAATACCGAGCCCTGTGATACCCCACTAATCATTGTCTGCCATTCAGAAAAAGACCCATTTATTCCTACTGTTTCCTGTATGTTGACCAATTCTCTACACACTTCAATATGCTATCCCCAATACCATACATCTTAATTTTACACATTAATCTTTTCTGTGGAAGTCAAAGACCTTCTAAAAGTCCAAATAAAGCACATCCACTGGCTCCAAAATCAACCCTACTTGTTACATCCTCAAAGAAATCAAGTAGATTAACGAAAAATTAGATTTTCCTTTTTGTGAATCCATGCTGACTATGTCAGATTTTACAACTAAGTGCTCTGCTACAGAATCCTTGATAATGGGCTCAACATCTTCCCCAACTACTGACTTCAGACTCACTGTTCCGTAATTCCTTGTTTTCTCTCGACCTCCCTTTTAAATAGTGGGGTTACATTAGCTACCCTCCACACAGTCCAAAGATGTGCAAGTTAGGTGAATTGGCTGTGCTAAATTGAGAGTGTGTTGCTGGAAAAGCACAGCAGCTCAGCCAGCATCTGAGGAACAGGAATATCAATGTTTTGAACCGGAGCTCTTCATCAGGGATGCCCATTGTGTCAAGGGATGTGCAGGCTTGGTGGACAGGCTAGTTGGGTGGATCTGGGCAGGTCAGTTTGAGCTTGCAGGATTGAATGGCCTGCTTCCACACTATAGGGATTCTAGGATATATAGGAACTGTTCTAGAGTCTAACGAATCTTAGAAGATAATCACCAATGCATCCACTATCTCTAGAGACACTTTCTTAAGTACTCTGAGATGCAGATTATCAGGCTCTGGGGATTTATCAGCCTTCAATTACATCAATTCCTCCAACATACTTTCTCTGTCAAATATTTGCCCACTCACTCAACTTGTCCAAATCACATCAAAGCCTCTCTGCGTTCTCCTTACAGATCACCTTCCCACCCAGCCTTGTGTCATCTGCAATCTTGGAGAAATTACATTTAATTCCCTCATCTAAATCATTAATATATATTCTGAACAGCCTAGGTTCAAGCACTGATCTCTGCAATACCCCACTAGTCATTGTTTATCACTCAGAAAATAACTGTTCTTCCTGTCTGCCAACCTGCTCTCTACCTACGTCAGTACATTACACCCAATCTTAAATACACTCAATCTTTATATGCTAGCCTCTTAAATGGGAGCTTATTAAAAGCATGCATAAAATAGAAACTGTGTAATCTACCTTATTATAGGAAGTAACTTCTGAGACTTTTGAAATGAAGATTTCATGAAGAAATGGAACAGCTTCTCACATTTTGAGTGATGTTTAAAATATTGCTCTACCTGATTTGCACTCATGATCTTCTTAATTGAATGGAGAAAACCATTGTGGAAGATTGACCTGCACAATTTCAGTCAGATTGATACAAGCAAAGTGCACATTCGTAGTAGGACAGTATTCTTTTGTTTACATCTCATTATGCACAAAGCATTTTTGCAATCCACAGGATTATGTATGCACTTTGGAGTTTAGGGAATTTAACCTGCTCAGTCTTTCTCCAGTTGTTTCCAGTTGTAAATTGGGAAAGTAATTTTATGAAGGCACTTTCACTACTATTACTTTTTGAGCACTAATGTTTAAAGGTTTGCAAAGATTGTTTTATTTGAAAAACTATGGAGATGCCTGGACTTATTCAAGAAGTTACTGGAAGAACATTTCTTTTTGGAAACAGTTATTAGGAGAGACTATTTTGCTGAGTTGACACTGGAGCATTGAAGATTATAGAACTCCTTGGATTTGCAAACTGAGATATCAATGAATTCGGAGGAGGAGTGGGGCATTTGGCTCCTGGAGCCTGTTCTGCGATGTAATGAGATCATGGCTGATCTGACTGTAATCTGAACTCCACATTCCTGCCTAACCCCAGTACCTTTTACCTCCTTGCTTACCAAGAATCTATCTTCCTCTGCCTTAAAAATATTCAAAAGATTTGCTTCCATTATCTTTTGAGGAACAATTCCAAGGTCTCTCAACTAACCTCGAGAAAACATTTCTCATTTATGACAAATCTCTTATGAAATGGTGACTTATAGCTCTAGATACTCCCACTAGAGGAAATACTCTTACCACATCCATTCTGTCAAGTCCCATCAGGATTCTATATGTTTAAATCAAGTCACCTTCTAAATTCCAGTGGATGCAAGCCTAGCCTGTTCAA
>NC_057714.1:351858-431241 GCF_004010195.1 Chiloscyllium plagiosum
CCACTCTGACCTATCACCTTCATCCCACCCCTATTCACCTATTGTACTCTATGCTCCTTTCTCCCCAACCCCACCCTCTCATTTATCTCTCCACCCTTTAGGCACTCTGCCTGTATTCCTGATGAAGGGCTTTTGCCCGAAATGTCGATTTTCCTGCTCCTCAGATGCTGCCTGAACTGCTGTGCTTTTCCAGCACCACTCTAATCCAGAATCTGGTTTCCAGCATCTGCGGTCATTATTTTTACCTATGTCCAAGGGAAGAAGAGAAAATCTAACCATTGTCTCTTTACATTCAGTGACACTACTACCAACAACATTCTCAAAGTTACCATTGACCAGAAACTGAACTGGACAAGCCATTAAATGCTGTGGCTACAAAAAGTCAGGTCAAAGGCTGGGAATTCTGCAGCAAATAACTCAACTTCTGACTCAAAGCATGTACAAGGCACAAGTCTGGAATGAGATAGAACACTCTCCACTTTACTGGATGAGTGTACTTTCAACAACACTCAACAAGCTTGACACCAATCGGGACAAAACAGCCACTTTATCAGATGCGCAAACATTCACTCTCATAATCACCGATACACAGTAGTGGCAGTGTACCACCTATAAGATGCATTGGAAAAATTAGCAAAGTTCCTCAGACACCATCTTCCAAATCCTCAAGCTCTACCATTTTGAAGAACAAGAGCAATACATATATAGTAACACTATGATCTTCCATGTTCCCCTCCAAACTGCTCACCATTCTGGCATGGAAATATATTGTTGTTCCTTCAGTGCCAAGGTGTCAAAATCTTGGAACTCCCTTTCTAATAGCATTGTGGGTGTACCTAAACCAGAGTGTATCTAAAACAGTTCAAAGCAGCCACTCAGCATCACTTTTTCAAGGCCAACTAGGAACTGGCAATGGATGCAGGCCCAGCCAGTGAAATCCACATCCCTTGAATGAATAAAAAAGAATGCTCACCATTTAGATAATATGCTTATTTTTTATTCTTCCAGTCAAAATGGAAATTTCACATTTCCCCACATTAAACTCCTTTTGCCAGATTTGTCCACTTACTCAATCTATATGTTTATCCCTTTGTAGTCTGCTTATGTCCTCTTCATAACTTACTTTCCTACCTATCTTCATGTCATCAGTAAATTTAGCAAGTATATCTTAATCCAAGTCAGTTACATCAATGGTAACATCTTGAGGTCCCAGTACAGATCACTGCAGAACAACATTCATTGCATCTTACATACTAGTCTTAGAACAGCTTCTGAATAGATCGCAGATGCACAATGTGTACCAAGATGCCAGTGAAATCCACTGGAACATTCCATACCTTATTATTCTTTTTTTATTCAACTATTAACAATTACTTGGACAAAGTTTTTTTTTAAATTGAGCTCTGCAGATAAAGTTCTTTGATTATTTTGCTTTAATGTGTATGTTAGAGTTATAGACCTGGTTTTAACTTTTATAGAAATGTTAATATTTAAGCTTTCATATTTTAAAATGTGTTAATCAATTTTTCATCTTTGTTGATTTAATTTATAATAAGTGAATAATTCCGTTATTAAAGAAATCTGGTTTACAGACACTTTTGTATTTGGCAACATTTAAATATATTTTGTGACCAGCAGAATGAGAGTAAATCAGTACACTCCTCTAAACTCTGATAACAGTAATGAAAACTGGCTGGTATTGCAGAAGTCATGCAAGAAAGCCTGGAAATTGCTGGAAGTAATAAAGTCCAGACCAAAGTAACCACAAAAATTTCTGGTAGTCTTGTGCCTGTCCTCCCATGAAAGTTGCCTTGAAACATGCAACATGACTCTATTCTCCTATTACTGGTGAATCAATATTTTCATAAGCCTTGTTTTGCCGACAAGTCAAGGCAAGTCTACAGTTAATGGTAACTGTGAAGGTGGATTCAATAAGGATAATGCCAAAGTTGTTCATGCACAATGGTGAGAAGGGGGTAAAACTTCTCACACAATTCCCGAAGCACAGTTTAAAATTTTAGCATTAAGTTATTGCTGCTCTTTGAACAATTTCTTTTATTCTGTCGTGGGACATAGGCTTCACTAGCTGAGCCAGCATTTATTGGCCATATTTAGCTGCCCTTAACAAGTTGGGCAATTACTAACAGTTCTGGATTAGTGGTGCTGGAAGAGCACAGCAGTTCAGGCAGCATCCAAGGAGCAGCGAAATCGACGTTTCGGGCAAAAGCCCTTCATCAGGAATAAAGACAGAGAGCCTGAAGCGTGGAGAGATAAGCTAGAGGAGGGTGGGGGTAGGGAGACTGCTTGGCCAAAGATTTTTTTCCCAACAGAACTCTACAGATGAAGTTTCTTGATGTTTTTTCTTTAACCTGCATATTAGGATTGCGTGATTTATAACTTTAGATAATTTACAACCTTTATTATTTGTAAATGCCCAGTTTGTAAGGACATGACTGAATTCCTGATTGAACACCAATCTTTCAAGTAACTCCCACCCCCCAACCAACAGAAAACAGGCAATTGAATAGTTAAAGTAAAGGTTTAATTACTTGATTGGAAATTGCCCAGCCTAAGGACATTCCTCATTCCCTAGATCTTGAGGAGGAGCTTCATTTACGCCAGTATCTGAGAAAAATATTATGTTATGTCAGAATAACTATTTTTGGAATCAAAACCATCTTTGGGCACCGATTCTATCCAGTGGCCTGATTAAATTCTCTAAGCTGCAGAGTAACATTGTTAATGAATTTAATTTCATGCTTTAAATGCTAACTCAATTTATTTAACCATAAAAACTGAAACATAACAGCCGTGCCTAACAGAAGGGACTATTTCCTCTCTGACAACCAGGTAGAATCAACTCCAACATTTATTTGCTTCACCTGTACTTCTTTCGACTTATCATGAGCAGTAAATAGAAATGTTATGGATTGCATCTACACTTGGAAGGCCAAACACAAATTGCGTGATCACTCTGGTGAGTGACTCCATTCAATCAATAAGTATGATTGTGACTTCTCTCAACCACACCTACTCTGACCTCGGTCTGAAGCTTCCTATACTGTTACCATGATGCTCAACATTGGCTTGAGGACCATCATATTTTTCAACTACTGTATTGGACAGTCTTCTGGATCACATACTGACTGCTATAATTTCACATCAGAACCATGTTGCTACGCTTTTCAGACAGTAGTGGCTGAGTTTTCAACACAGGAGGAAGAAACAAGGATTCAATCTGTTTTTGGGTGGGATGCCTCGGGGGAAATGGATTAAAATTAAAATTGTGTTTATGGACTGAAATGGGGAATGTGCTGCTTTAAAAACTAGTGTTTGTTGAAGGCATTGCTACAATTTTTAAAAGCAAGCTACCAACGATTGTTGTAAATGCCTGACATTGGGAGTTGGTCTGAATTCCAACCAGTCAGTACATACTGAGCCAGTTTGGAGGTGGGCAGGAAAGAGTTTGATTGTTTCCCTTGAAAAATACTTGTTACACTGTTTTAAGAGTTATTTACCACTTAAACCAGGAAATCTACTATCATTTTGGTTCAGCAAGTTAGGGACAAGTTGCTGGATACAAAATTTCAGCCAGATAGGGGAGGCTAATGGAGCTGCTGGCCATGCTGCTGTCATTCCAACCAGTAATGCTTTGAATTTTGACAGAGTCTCAAGATTCAAGTGAATGCATTATTTGATTTGTCTCATCAGTAAGGGAATCAAGGGTTCAGGAAAAAGCAGGAAAGTGGATTTGAACATTATCAGGTCAGCCACGATCTCATTGAATGGGAAGGCAGATTCAGTGGGCTAAATGGTTTACTTCTCCTACATCTTACAGTTTTATGGTCTTTCAGCACATAAGTATGGATGAGTTTGAAGACTGTATATTGAATAGACAGGACTTAATTATAATCACAATACATTTACCTTCATTATCTACAGCCTATTTCAAGTTAGCAACAAATTTTATTTGCTCATCTTTATTTTGGGCTGTAACTTAAAGTCTAATCTTAAACTGAACTTGCATTTTGTTTTATTCCCAATCGGCTACTTCATACTAAATATTTAGTATTTTCCTTTTGAAAATGAAATATGAAATAAATTAACAAAAACATTTTATTTATAGATTCCAAATTATGTATATAAACAATTTTGCTAACTCTTTCTCAAGTGTAAAGTATTTTTTCCCCTTTTTGGACTTCAAACTGAAATAGAAGTTGAACTACTATGTAGCTCAAATACCAAGAAAGATTTGCAACTTGTGTAAAGGCAAGCTGTGCAAAACAATGCTTGTCTGAAGCAGTGAGATTGTTGCTTTGCTACTGAGCAGTACCAGGGTTTGAGTTAAGGGAAGCTGAAAATGTGTTGCTGGAAAAGGGCAGGTGGTCAGGCAGCATCCAAGGAGCAGGAGAATCGATGTTTCAGGCATGAGCCCGGGCAGATTCCTGAAGAAGGGCTCATGCCCTAAACATCGATTCTCCTGCTCCTTGGATGCTGCCTGACCTGCTGCGCTTTTCCAGCAACACATTTTCAGCTCTGATCTCCAGCATCTGCAGTCCTCACTTTCTCCTTGAGTTAAGGGAAAACTACCTGCCAACAACCTTTGGACGGGTCAAGCTGCAGTTTACAAATGTGTAGGTGGTAACTGAAGACCTCAAGAGACCCAAACTGAAAACACCGCGCTCTCTCTCCCCACTTCTCCCAGCGTTAGTGAAAAGACAAAAAATACCAAGAAAGTTTAAAAGAAAGAACTTGACCTAGAAAAGACCGAGCACACCAGATTAACCAATGTGGAAAATCAACCATTGCTTCACAGACATCATCAATGCTGAAATGAAAAAGGACAGACAATTTAATCAGCACAGCAGGTCAGGCAGCATTCGAGGAGCAGGAGAATCAATGTTTCGAGCCCTTCATGAGGAATGTCAATGTCCTGCTCCTTGGATGCGGCCTGACCTGCTGTGCATTTCCAGCAACACACTCAACTCTGATCTCCAGCATCTGCAGACCTCACTTTCTCCTAGACAATTTAATTACCCTTGAGATTCTAATACTATCTGTGCCAAATACCACTTTTGTTTGGAGTGAGACAAAGCAAGGGGGCAAGAGAGAGAGTGTGAGAATCAGTTTTGCAACAGTCTTTTGATTGGTTTTTCAAAAACTACCAGTTGGGATTGTCAGGAGTGTTCAGCATAATTTTATGATTAGTTCCTGGACAGGTGGCCTACAGTCTTGTATTTGAGGCAAAATATCAAGTCGGCAAAGAGAAAGCACCTAAATCTATGTCTCTCTCTTGCTTGTGTAGAAAAGTAACAGAAAATCTCTTCAAAACTGTTCTCATCCAATTTTTTTCTTTAAAGTGCTGTCTCTCCAAATTGCCTGTTGAAAACAAACAGGTGAAAAAAAACACCTACAGAGGCACTGAAAGGGTTAACCTCCGAACCAGTGAATGAAAAACAGCATGAGTGTGCAAACAACCTGGTCTCATGAGCAAAGAACTGAAAGGAAGTGGAGGTAACTGAAAGAAAACAACTCATCAACATCGGTGGTCTGAACAGGTGCTAGGATTGTATTTGACATTTTTTCTCCTCCCAAACTCATAATATTTGTGGTCTTGCCTCTTTGTATTTCAGTTTCTGTGTTTGGGAATTTCAAAAAGGGGTCGAGTTTAAGTTATAGAGTACATGTCAATAATTCATGTCATTTCTTAAAAACAGCTTGGTAAGACTAAATCAGTTATTGTCTTGTTAATAAAAAAAAAGCTTGATGTATAATTTTAAAGCTGAATTAGGCAGTTAGGTAAAATTGGGTAATTCAGTGGTTTAATCAAATTTTCCCATTTGTGATGATTCCAGGATTAATGGAGCTTGATTGCAGTGCATCATTGTGCACTGAACTGCATGTTCAGTGGGTCGTGGCATTGTCGGTCTTAACAGCTTGGGAGTGTGGGGATGTGTGTGTGTTTATGTGTATGTATGTGCGCATTTGGAGTTTTTAAAAGGGATATAGGTTAAATCGCAAAGTATTAGACAAGCTATCCTTTCTTTTCTTTACCATTTATTAAAGTTAAGTGTGTTATAATAAATAGTTATTTTCTGTCAATGATGAAACCTAATGTGAATTGCTTTTGTGCTGAACAGCAGTGAGGCAAACTGATTAGCTTGCTTGTCTAATTGAAATTTTATACATTCTGTGACAGCTAGTAAAACAGTGGGGCATGATTATTATTAATACACTCTTTCAAGTTAACTTGTGATGAAAGAAGAAAACCCCAAAAGAAAAGGTCAACACAAATACAGGAGATAATGGTACTATATAACCATATAATGTAATAAAATGAGAGAGAATGAAAAAGGTGTCTCTGAAAATCAAGTGTTAGCCCTTGAGAAAATCACAGAAGGAGCCTTTTTATATAAAAAAAACAACTTGTTCCGATATATTATCTCACAATTCTGAGCAGGTGGGATTTAAACCGAGACCTCCTGACCCAGAGCGAGGGACATTACCACAGCCCGGAGAAAGTGAGGACTGTAGATGCTGGAGATCAGAGTTGAAGAGCACGGTGCTGGAAAAGCACAGCTGGTCAGGCAGCATCCAAGGAGCAGGAGAATTGGCATTTTGGGCAGAAGCCAAACTTCAGTTCTCCTGCTCCTTGGATGCAGTCTGACAGGCTCTGCTTTTCCAGTTCCATGCTCTGACATTACCACAGCCCCCAAGGAAGCTACACAGGAGCCATTTAGAATAAAGATAAATAGAACCAATTTTACCATCTCAGCTGGGTTCAATCAACTCGCATCTTCAGGGTTCGGATTGGGGGGTTGGTGTGCTAGTCAGCATCTCTTCAAGGGATATCCCATGTGCACTAGGATCCATCTATATACTTTAGTGGGATGGGGCAGTTGCTGTTGGAGTAAAGTGCTAAGGCAGTCTGGACTGGCTGTGAATGGAGGAGTCGTGATGGTTGGTAGAAACATAAGCACAGATATGGATGCTGAGGAAGAGGAAGGCTTCCCTGTGCTGAACCTCACTCACAAGTCACTGGGTGTCTTGACAGCTACATGGTTGCAATCAATAATGCCCGAGGGAAGCCAGAGGGAAAAACCTAATGGTTTTGGTCAGTAAATGAACATGTAGTTAACTTCTGGCAAAGAGCGCATCAGTGATCAGAAAGATGCAGTGGTGTGCAGACATTTTTGATAACACTACTAAGGTCTGCAGCTAATCCTTAGTAGCCCAAAAAGATGATGTTCAAGGCCACAGTGACTTTTACAATGATTGACCAGGGCATTGCTTAGAGATCTTCAGTGATAAGCTCGCAAATCTCTGTTGTCATCGGTCTTGAGATTCACAGTTTCATTCAGCCTAATTCATCTCCAAATAGCTTAGCCTTTATCAGTTGATCCTGTATTTAAGGTTTGGCCTCAATTGTCTTCCTGCCTTCCTTTTCTCTTTGCCCTCCGGAAATGTTCCAATGAAAAGTGTTGCTGTTTTTTGCCACATGTTCCACTGCTGCCTGCAGTCTTCCTTCACAGCAGGTGGCCACTCATTGTCCTTGACTACTTATTCCTTTGCATCCATGATTCCAGGGAGCATGCCTAACTTGTTTTCAAAGCTTGGGTGCTGTGCACTCACTCTCACTGCTATATATGCAGTACCAAGGAAAAGCCCTTGCCATGTGTCCAGACCTTATTGGCTGCAGTAATCCACAATCTGTATACTCACCCTCACTCAGTCCATGGACAACTTCCAAAACTTTCATAAAATATCCCACCTGCCTCCTTTAACAATGTGTAAACAAGCTTTTTAACAAGTTTTAATTTGTAACTTTTTTTTAAGTTTAACTGGCCTCAGTGGAGCGTGGAATAGGAATCCTGTGCTGCCAATTCGGATTTTTATGACGGACGTCTGAGGCAGTTGGAACTTAAACCTTCCTTATTATTGTCCATACTGGGATCAGCATCTTAAAATTGATACTCCATCTTGTTTCATTTCCATTTTGAAAAGCCACAAAAGTTCAGCCCCAGGAGGTGCTAATGATCATGCTGATTTCCAACTACAGAGCTGTGCAACAACCTTTTGTCCTTTTACTTGTTTCATTCTTGTTTTTGACTTCCACTATCATCTCTTTCAACATGTAGTAAGTCTCGTCTTCCATCTTATCACACATTAGCCTTTTTAACTTCCCTTTCCACCTAATACTGCTGCCTCCGATCCCCATACGCTTTCCCCAGCCTTGTATTTGCTTACGATCAATCACGTCTAACATTTCCCGACTGTGATTGTGTCTAAAACATTACCTGTGTTTATCTCTCCACTGATGCTGCTTGACCTGCTACAGTCTTTCCAGCATTTCCTGCTTTTATCACCATTATTTATAATAATTACTGAGCATTATTATTTTCTGCTACACAAGAGGCTCGTAAACAATTTGCAATGTCTAATGCTAAAGCAATTACTATAATTACTTTTGCCTAAAACAGTTGATTCAGGACAATTCAAAGTTGATATTTTTCATTGGATTAATAATGAAACTAATAACAAACTAATAATGTTGAGAAAAACAATTGCTTGACAATGCTTGTTTTATGTTCCTTGATCGAAAAATTATTTGAGTGAACTAATTTCTCTGTATATATTATGCAACACTGTAGTCACACTCCTGATTCTCAACGTTCTTAATTAAATTCACAAGAACAAAGAACAGAAGTGCAATGTGTTCAACCCTTTGAGCCTGTTCCACCATTCACGAAGATCATGGTTGATCTCCATCCAAAATGTCTTGGCTAGTACAGATCTGTATCAATTTCCATCTATTTTGTTTATGCAGAGAGAGCTCCACATGTCTACCACCCATTGCATGAAAAAATGCTTCCTAACCTCTTCCCTCAAATGTCTCTGATTTTAAATTTCTGTTCTCTTGTCCTCGATCTCATACCATCAGCAAGAGTCTCTCTCTTATATATCCTAACAATTACTTTCAAAATGCTAAAGCCTCAATCAAATAATTATTTCACCTTCAATATTCCACGGTATAAACTCTCAAACCAAAAGAACAGAATTGAAGAAGGGTCACTGAATTTGAAACGTAAACTGTTTCCTCTCCACAGTTGCTGCCAGATCTGCTGAGTTTCTCTATCAATTTCTATTTTTGTCTGTGACTACATTTTATACTCAATCACCACACTTAATGTGTATAGGCCTCCGAGTTTCTTTGGCTCTTCACTTCCTGGCTTTTCAACATTATCCTATTTTTGGTCCAAAATTAATGATCTTATATAACCCTTTATTGAAATCTGATTGCCACAATTTTACCCACTCAATTAATCATCTGAAATATTGTTTCTTATACCGACTATACAGCCAAAGAAAGATCCAGCATTTACATAGTGGCTTTTATTATCTCAGGTTGTTGCAAAGTGCTTTACAATCAATATTTTTGATAGTGTAGAAACTACTGAAATGCAAGGCACATAGCAGACAATTTGCACACAGCAATGTCCCATAAACAATACAAAAAAGCCAAGCAACAAGGAGAAACCATCCCAAAATTCCCACATATTTGATCCATTCACACTCAAAATGACAAAAGAAAACCATCCTGACTCCTGAGCCTAAGTTGCATTTCAATCCAAAAATGGGAAGTGCCATTTTCAAACATCTCAGCTTTTAGGGAATTAATTAAAGCTTAGGCAAAGAAACAGTTGAGTAGCACCTTATTGCACTGAAATGCCTCAGGATGATTCCCAAAGAACTACTTCGAGTAAATGGGAACAGGGGTCATGCTTTTAATCTTGGGATCTGTTTTGGCATTCAATCATTTTCAATTACAGTACTTGCTTTTAATTCATATTCCTTAAAACCCTCCACAGGATTCTTTAAAACCATACATAGATTACAGCATTTCAATAGGCCATTTGGCCCAACTGGATTGTGCCCATGTTTAAACTCCCTATGAACCTATTTCTAACCCTTTTTCTTTTTAATCAAGCAAACTTCATTAATCTGTTTTGAGAATGTTAATTGTCCGAGAATCTAATCTTAATTAAGAGGAAATGGTTCCAAATTTCCAATCACTTGTGTAAAAGTGTGTTTGGTGATTTGAGTACAGAGTAAAAAGGTAACATAAAATTAAAAAAGGACATGACATTAAAAGAAGAAACTTGAAAATAAAATTAAGCATTAAAAATAGAAGGGGGAAGATAAATGATAAATTAGTCAAATTTAAAAGGTGTCTGCACTTAGTAAAATGAGCGGGGGAAAGACAACTGAAGCACTGTTACATTTATGTTCATTAGTAAAGGGAATAGTGCTAGAAACATTAACAGACTAGTAGCTATAATTCCTTTATTTTAAAAGATGGAATAAGTCTAGGGAAGCATAGGCGAAGTAGCTTAACATTTGAGTAACAATTTAGTTATCTTTCCTATCATCAATGACATAATAGAGAAACATCTAGTATATCAAAAATATGAATAATAGCTAAAATTTTTAACAAAAGGTCACGCTTCACTAACCTTATTAATTCTTTTGAAGTAGTAACAGGAAAAGTAGATAAAAGTGTACTGAAATCTGTCTTTTTCCAAAATCTGATGAAAAGAAAAATAATATCAGTTTTATCAGCCTGGTGCCATTATCATTTCATCAATGCATGAATGAACTTTACATTTCCTGTGTCAGTTATTACTCAGGACTCCAGTCAAACAGTTGAGAGTTCTATTCCAGAGATGCAGGTACAAAATTTAGGCTGACATTTCAGTGCAGTGTGGGACAAGTGCTGCATTGACTGTATCCTGACTTTTGCATGTTGCGTTAGGCCATGTTCATATTTCTCTCTACCCAGTTGATAGTACTCCCAGCTGAGTTAGAAGGTCATGTGTTCCAGCTCCATTGAAATGACTGGATATCTTTTATTAATCAATCTGAGTTAAAAATCAACAATTATCCTACAATTAATTGTTGTTTGTGGAAGACAGGGATACTTAATTGCACAATCTATCAGATCTAAATTCTGCACTCCAACCATCCATTTTTGAATGAATTAATTAAGCAACTAATAGGAGGTGGATGGTCCAAATTGGCCCTATTCTCATCAATGGGGATGTCCAGCACATTCATGCAAATCATTAGGCCGAAGCACTTCCATCTATCTTTGGCCAAAATTGCTGAGTAGATGATCCATCTCAGCCTCTTCCTCAGGTTCCCAGCATCACAGATACCAATCTCCAAACAATTTCTTTCATTCGATGGATATCCAAAAGGCTTGGGGACTAACAACAGTAATGAAGACGTATTCCAGTACTTCCCATGACCCCAGCCAAGTTGTTCCAGTATTGTACAACACTAGCATCTATGTGAAAATGTGGTAAATTCCCCAGGTATGTGTTGTCTACAAAAAGCAGGTCAAATCCAACCAAGCAAAGCTCCAGACTGCATTACAACCTGGGTCCAAATATGGACAAAATAAGCTGAACTCCAGAGGTAGTTGTCTTTCATATCTAGGCAGCATTTAGCACACAGCTGAAAGAACTGCAGATGCTGGAAATCAGAAACAAAAACAGAAGATGCTGGAAAAACTCAGCAGGTCTGGCAACATCTGTTGGGAGAAATCAGTGTTAACTTTTCAGATCCAGTGACTCTTCTTCAGTCCTGAAGAATATGACATCCTATAGCCCTTGTGAAACTGAATCTAGATTGGAGTGGTGCTGGAAAAGCACAGCAGGTCAGGCAGCATCCGAGGAGCAGGAAAATCAACGTTTTGGGCAAAATCTCTTCATCAGGAATGGAGGCAGGGAGCCTCCAGGGTGGAGAGATAAATGGGAGGGGGTGTGGCTCGGAAGAAGGTAGCAAAGAGTGCAATAGGTGGATGGGGGTCGGGATGAAGGTGATAGGTCAGAGAGGAGGGTGGAGAGGATAGATGGGAAGGAAGATTGGCAGGTAGGACAGGTCATGAGGACGGTGCTGAGCAGAAGGTTGGAACTGGGCTAAGGTGGGGGGAGGGGAAATGAGGAAATTGGTGATGCCCTGGGGTTGAAGTGTTCCAAGGCAGAAAATGAGGCATTCTTCCTCCAGGCATGAGGTGGTGAGGGAGTGGTGGTGGAGGAGGCCCCAGGACCTGCATATCCTTGGCAGTGGCGTTAATTGGTGTGGGTGTCCCGGAGAGGTTCCCTAATGTTCTCTGCGAGAAGGCATCCAGTCTCCCCAGTGTAGAGGAAACCGGATACAGTAAATGACATTGGTGGATGTGCAGGTGAAACTTTCAGCATCTGTAGTCCTCACTTTTGCCTTGTGAAACTGAAGTCAATGAGAATCTGGGAGAAACCCCTTACTGGTTGGAATCAGATGTAACTTAAAATATAATGATTGTGGCTGTTTGAAATGACTCCTCTGTAGGCATTCCTCAGAGAAACGTGCTCACCCAACCACCAGAAGTGGGGATATTTTCAGAAGATTGTACAATGTTCAGCACCATTTGTGACATCCCAGATAGTGAAGCAGTCAATGTCCATATGCAAAACGCCCTGGACAACATCTATGCTTGGATGTGTATGTGGTAAGTAACATTCATGCCACACAAGTACCAGACAATGTTCACACTTCCAATAAGAGAGTATCTCATCATTACCCTTTGACATTCAATGGCGTAAGCATTGATATTTTATTAGCGAGTTGAGAAGATTTGTAGCTCAGTGTTAAGGTTCTGGATGTAAGTTTGTTCACTGAGCTGGAAGGTTCATTTTCAGAAGCTTTGTCACCATAGTAGGTAATATCATCAGTGAGGCTCCGGTGAAGCACTGGTGTTAGCAACCCACTTTCTATTTATGTGCTTAGGTTTCCTTGGATTGGTGACGTCATTTCCTGTGGTGATGTCATTTCCTGTTCTTTTTCTCAGAAGGTGGTCTAAGTCAATGTGTTTGTTGATAGAGTTCTGGTTGGAATGCCATGCTTCTAGGAATTCACGTGCGTGTCTCTGCTTGGCTTGTCATTGTAGTTCTTGCAAGGTATTTTGTAAATGACTACTTAGATCTCTTGGCAACATCGTAGCACACAAACCCACCAACCTGCAGTTAATGAACTTGAAAGACCCTATACAGACAACAAGCAAAACTAATGTCATTTACAAAATACCTTGCAAGGACTGTAACAAACACTGCATTGGACAAACAGGCAGAAAACTAGCCACCAGGATACATGAACATCAACTAGCCATAAAAAGACATGACCCACTCTCACTAGTATCCTTACTTACAGATAAGGAAGGACACCACTTCGACTGGGACAACACATCCATCCAAAGACAAGCCAAACAGAGAGACACACATGAATTCCTAGAATCATGACATTTCAACCGGAACTCTATCAACAAACACATTGACTTAGACCCCATTTACCAGGAATAGGAAATGACATCACCAACACAAGGAAACCTAAACACAAACAGAATGCGGGTCACTAATTCCAGTGCTTCACTGGAAGCTCACTTATGATGTAACCCACTATGGTGATGAAACATCTGAAAATGAACCTTCCAGCTCAGCGACCAAACTTGCATTCATTGATAGTTTACTTTTACCAATTTCTCCATGGGATGTGAGCATTACTGTCTGGGACAGCATTTGTTGCTCATCCCTAAATGCCCTTGAATTTAGTGGCTTGCTCAGCCATTTCACAAAATGTTTAACATTGTTGTGGGTCTACAGTTACATGTTAGCCAAAGTAAGAATGGCAGATGTTCTTCCCTAAAGCACTTTCGGATCAAGGTGAGATTTTACAACAATGGTTCCATGGTTGTTGCTATACTAGCTTTTTTGTAATTCTGGCTTTGTTATCAATTTTAAATTTTCACCATTTGACATGTTGGGATTTGAAGACATACCCCCAAACATAAATTTGGGACTCTGAATTACTGATCCAGTGACATGACCACCATGTCATCATCTCCCTTGAATTCCCCACTATCTACATCCTTTGGGTCACCATTAATCAGAAACTAAACTGGGCCAGCAATTTACATACTGTGCCCTAACAGTAGGTTACAGGCTAGGAATTCTGTGGCAAGTAACTCATCATCTGACTCCCCAGTCCCTGTCCCAAGTCAGGAATGTGATAGAATAACCTCCACTTGCCTAGATGAACAACTCCAACAACACTTAGGAAGCTTGACACCATTACCCAAGGAAAAGAGGAATATGGATCAAGGGATGGCAGAAGGGATTAGTTTAAATTTGGTGTCATGTTCAGCAGAACATCATGAGCCATAGGGCCCATTCCCATGCTGCAAAGTTCTATGTTCTATCTAAGACAAAGCAGGTGACTTGGCTAGCACCCTATCCACCATCTTTCAAATTAAATTCTTCAACAACTAATACACAGCAACAGCAATGTGTACCATATACAAAATACA
Organism: Chiloscyllium plagiosum; assembly: GCF_004010195.1. Lineage (NCBI taxonomy): Eukaryota > Metazoa > Chordata > Chondrichthyes > Orectolobiformes > Hemiscylliidae > Chiloscyllium > Chiloscyllium plagiosum. Next base: position 366,260 of record NC_057714.1, read on the forward strand.
CTACAAGGCTCCTCGGACAGCACATTTCAAACCTGTGACCTCCATCTCCTAAAAGCACCACAGCAGTAAGTACATGGGATCACTACACCTACAATTTCCTCTCCAAGTGACAGACCATCCTGACTTGGCACTGTGGTCATCCCTAAACCCTAAGTCACAGTGGTTCAAGAAGGCAGCTCACCACCACCACCTTCTTTGGGCAATTAGGAATGGTCAATGGTCTAGCCAGCGACACCCACCTTTCATGAAGGAATAAAACAGCTTTCAAATTTCTACCAATCTTTCTTAACTTTAATATTGAAAGACATGGCTTTATTGTCTAGGCTACGTCCCCTAAACCTAAGCACCTGAAATAACAGAAATACTTTCTATCGTATCAGTTGTTCTTAATATCTCAGACCTTTGTTTAAATTACTCTGTAATCTTCTTATTCCCTAGAAACAAAACTGTGATTTGTGCAATATAACACTTGGAGTCTAGGTATAATTCTGTTAATTCTATACTGTAATATCTCCAAGACCGTATAATTTCCTAAGGTGCAGTCCCTACAACTGAAAACAGTCCTTTGTACAACTGAAGTATAACTTTTATCCTTTGTATTGCAGTCCTCTAGATACAAACAGTATTCCATTATTTTCTGTTCTTATTCCATAATGTTTTAAACCTATATACATTGGCCAGCAAGTCTCTCTGAATCATCACTGTTCCCAGCTTTTCATTACTTAGAGTGTCATTATTCTATTTAGATCTAAATTGAGTGAGTTTTATTTCCCTACATTGAAATCCATTTGTGACAGTTTTGAATATTCACTTAATATTCAATATCTTTTCATAGTTAAGCTATTCTATTTATGTGGCTTCCAGTTTGACATCTTTAAGCTACCAGCAAACCTGGATATGTGGCTGTTCGTGCCATCAAAATACTAGTAAAATACAGCAAAGTATTAGTAAGATACAGCAAATGGTTAAAGTCCCAACAGAGATCTGTAGGACACTATTCGTCGCATCGATCAAGTAAAGTAGCTACCTATTTTCCCTGCTGTGTAGTCAATATTATAACGAGGTCAATAACTTGCTTGAAACTTTATTGCTGGAACAGCACAGCAGGTCAGGCAGCATCCAGGGAACAGGAGATTCGACGTTTCGGGCACAGGCCCTTCTTCAGGAATGAGCAGAGAGTGTTCAGCAGGAGAAGATAAAAGGTAGGGAGGAGGGACTTGGAGGAGGGGCGTTGGAAATGTGATAGGTGGAAAGAGGTCAAGGTGAGGGTGATAGGTCGGAGTAGGATGGAGGCAGAGAGGTCAAGAAGAAGACTGCAGGCCAGGAAGGCGGTGCCGGGCGGGAGGGACTCGGCTGAGACAAGGTGGGGGGAGGGAGAAACTGGTGAAGTCCAAGTTCATCCCCTGTGGTTGGAGGGCTCCCAGTCGGAAGATAAGACGCTCCCCCTCCGACCGGCGGGTTGTTGTGGTTTGGCGGTGGAACATAGACAGAGACTCAGAAAGGCTCTCTCACTGAAGGAGTCAGCTTCCAGTCCTTCCAATCAGGTTGTCAGTCTTTGATTATAATTTAAAAATCTTCCCCACCACCCCATCTACTCCTACCCACCTCATGCCATTTGCTTTTTCAGCTCTGACCTTCTGGGCCCCTTCATGTCCTCCAACCCCATATCCATTGATAACAAAACCTTTAGTTTTAATCCTAGCACTGAGCAACTCTCTGCTGAAACTACCCCTCACAATTGGAGCACAGGACTTAAGGCAGGATTGGGCTATTTGTCCCCATGAGGCTGTTTCACCATTCAACTTGATCATGGAACAGCACAGCAGGTCAGGCAGCATCCAGGGAACAGGAGATTCGACGTTTCGGGCACAGGCCCTTCTTCAGGAATGAGCAGAGAGTGTTCAGCAGGAGAAGATAAAAGGTAGGGAGGAGGGACTTGGAGGAGGGGCGTTGGAAATGTGATAGGTGGAAAGAGGTCAAGGTGAGGGTGATAGGTCGGAGTAGGGTGGAGGCGGAGAGGTCAAGAAGAAGACATTTCCAACTCCCCTCCTCCAAGTCCCTCCTCCCTACCTTTTATCTTCTCCTGCTGAACACTCTCTGCTCATTCCTGAAGAAGGGCCTGTGCCCGAAACGTCGAATCTCCTGTTCCCTGGATGCTGCCTGACCTGCTGTGCTGTTCCAGCAATAAAGTTTCAACTTTGATCTCCAGCATCTGCAGACCTCACTTTCTCCTCAATAACTTGCTTTCAATTCCTAAACTGGAATTTTGATAATTTTCTCATGAGGGGCTTTATCAAATATATTGTAGAAGTTAACATTAATAACATTCATAGGTAGTCCTCAGATGAGTATTTAAGCCACTTTTTCAAAACTTTTATTCAGGTTTGTCAGGAATAATCTGCCCTTCACGATCCAAGTTGGCCCTTTCTAATTAGCTGAAAACTTAAAAGGTGTTCAATTACTCTATTTTGTCATTTTCACAAATCGGTTTACACTCTCAGGGTTCCTTTCCCAAAATACCAAGGGGCCTGGAGTTTTCTCAATCTACGATAATTGTTCAACAACTGAAAGAAAATGAGAAGAACACAGTTTGGATACCAAAGGTCTCACCTCCTTCCTCTAAAACCCCGGGATGAAAATCACTTGGTGCTGAGTATTTGGCACAGTTTAGGTTCATGACACTTATCAGTACTGTTATTTTTGGTTAAGTTAATTTTAAAGAAGATGAATATTCTCTCTGGTGTTCTAATCAATGTTGATTCCTTCACCAACACATTGCAAACAAATTATCTGGTCATTATTGCCTTATAATTTGTAAATTTGCGTCCCCACTTCCTGCGTTATAAATTACTCTATTAGACCAGGTGCAACACTACATCGATGTAGTTTTTTTTCTGGCGTAAAAAATTCCGTGGAATACCGAACACCTCTGAAAACATCTCCATTGCACTCAATACACTATCCAAATTGTCTTTTAAAAACATTTCCAAGCGTTTAAACATAAACTTCATGGGGAATAGAGTAAAATATTTCCCTGAAATTTAATGAATTTATAATCCCAAAATAAATAGACAACATGGTTCGAAGTGTTTGAGAGACAACAGTTTGCTGTGCAGTTACCATACCTTGTGACAGGTCCAGAGCAGCCCTGTCTCCTCCGTGTATTTGTGGTCGGTGTACTTCCGTTCCTTTCTCTGTCTGAGTGAGGCACGCGTCTGACCCTGTACCAGCCCCGGCAGCCGCCAGGTCGGCGACAATTGCTATCCAGATTACCAGAGGAGCAAAAGAATCCAACAAAGAGGGAAATAAAGTAAGAGGAGGATAGAAACACACAGAGTGAAAGAAGTATAAGGAATACAAAAGTCAACACCTGGGGTTCATTCTTCCAATCCATGCGGTGCAGCGGTTGTTTCTCCCAGATTGTCCAAAGTGTGGGGGACACTGTCTGTTTTGTTATTGATGCGAGGACAGTCCCCCTGAACCACCCCAGGACTGGAGCAGCTCCAGCTGACAGTGCGCAGCCGATGACGGGGCTGTTGCTCGGCTGTTGAGTGAGTGTCAGTCAGTGCGTTGCTGCTGTGAGTGTTACACTACATCAGATACACTGTGACTCACTCTTACTGACATTGTATCCTCACTCTCTGTGTATGTGCTCATCTCTTCAGGTGTACGTCTGGTGCCCGGCTGTTCACTTTCTTTTTCAATTATGTTAAGTTCTACGTCTTAATTCTCTGTCTTTTCCGTTGTTGTCGGTGAGTGGTGTGTGTGTTTGTTTGTTTGTTTGGGAGGTGGGAGGGGAGCAGAGAGTGTGAGACACTGTCGTGCTTCAGTGCAGTCAGTGTGTGACAGCGAGCCAGCGGCGGAGATGTCGGATGACGACTCGAGGGCCAGCACCAGCTCCTCCTCGTCTTCAAGTTCCTCGCAGGCAGCTGAGAAAGAGACGAGAAACAACAACAACAACGACAGCATCACCGGGACCGGCGGCGGAAGCAGCAATAACAACAACAACGGCGGCGGAGGGAGCAAGAGGAAAAGAGAAGCGAAGAACAACACCATGAGCAAGAACCCTAAGCTGCTCACCACCAGCGCCAAGAGGTGAGTGCGGATGGCGCGGGCCGGCTGGCCGGGCAGCGCGCGGGCAGAGGAGAGGGGGGGCACGAGCACCGGCCGTTGGTCTGGGGTGGGGGGGGGGTCATGGGGCTCCTGCTCTGCTTCTCTCCCCCTCCCCCCCCCCGGGATTCCTTCTCTCACCCGCGACACGCCGGACTTCTTTAACACCAGAGGCTCATTTGCATATTAGCTAAGATCGTTTTGTACAAAAAGACAGGGTCAGGTTGTGACCCCCGTGCCCCGGGTTTGCATTCCTGTCGCCAGCTACTTTCCGCTGGGCCGGCTTGTGTGGAGTGTGTTCGCCGGAGGAGTACGGCAATCGAGTTGGAAATTTTTCACTGTATTAGCTTCTTGGAGCTTCGAGAAGCGGCCATGTTTTTTTTCCTCTCTCGCTTTCTCGCACAGCCTTGGGGTCAACATCTTTGCTTTATCTTTTTTTGTTGTTAACTTTTTTGAAGTCGTGAAATTTCCGGGTGAATGTGACGGGGATGCAGCATTCTTGATTATGCCGAGAGGTTTTAAAGTGATCAATGTTTTATGTTTGACAGAATCCAGAAGGAGCTTGCTGATATCACGTTGGATCCACCACCGAACTGCAGGTTAGTTGATTTCTCAGAAAATAAATGGTCTGCCTTAATACATGCATTAAAAGGTTTGGGATGGTGTGCGATTTTTGTTTCAGTTCGAAACCCTGGTCAATAAATTGAAGGAGTGGAGAGAGTTGTATTGAAACAGAAATTGGGATTCAGGCCAATTTTGCATTTGCAGAATCAAATAGAACTTAAACGTCAGTACTTTAAACTGAAGTTTCCCTTGTAAGTTTCATTTTGGAAGTTTGAAATTTTCCTCCCGTTGAGGGGGTTCCCATCAGTTCTGCACTTTTTTGAAGGTTCTTGTCCATCTCGATTTGGTGCTGTTTTACAATTGTGATTTTTTGGGGATGGGGGTACTGAAGTGTTCTGGTTGTGTGTGTGATAGATATTCATTCACATCTTTGGTAAGTAAATGTTCTACCCTTCACAGATAATGCAGATGTGAGTAATTTGTCTTTAAATGATTTTGATCAATGCTGACAAGATGGTGATAAGTTCCTATCCATTGGGCAATTTTAAGTCTCACCTTTCTTTTAAAAACAGCCCCTTTTAATGTTTTTAACTGTTTTTGGAAGACCAAAATAAGGTCTCTCTTTTAATTAACTAATGTACAACATATGAGCTTGTGATTGAGATGTTGTCAAATTCTAGGATGAAACAAGATTTATGCTTGTGTTATGTTTTCTGTATCATGGTTCATTGCTGTGTTCTTATGGGAATACAAATGGCACTCAGTACCTATAATGTTAAGAAAAAACTTTTAAATTATTTCCACTTGAGTTGGATCACTTCCTGTTTGAACAACTCTTTCACTTCACTTAGAATCATAGTCATAGAGAGAATTTATTTAAAACACCAACCTTCTTGGATATTAGTATTGTTTCATTTCTATGGTTGTCCAAGATAGAGCCGACAGTTATGTTGTGCATGACTGTGTTATGAATGAGACGATCAGAACTATTCCATTGAACTTTGGATCCAAAAATAAATTTTAGGATATTATTTAGGTTTCAGAAATGATATTGGCATGGGATGTATACCATACCCTTGATATTCTATCACAAATTAGTAATGTTTTCTCTCTAAATGGATAATTTTAAAATCTGTAATTTAGTCAACCTTTGTGATAGCATAAGCTGAGAATAAATGAGTGACAGTGGAATCTCAAAATTACTGAATTACTGCACAAAGCTTATTAGTTATAACTAAGTTTTTGTAAAATTTGAAAAATGTAGTTTGACTGAAATGTATTGGAGTAAATGAATATACGACATAGGCATACCAGCTTTGGCCATATGTGATATTAGATGCAGCCCTGAGGTAGACTTGCTTCTGTACGTACATGCTTTGGCATTGCGGGCATTGATGCCTTTTTTTGTGGATATGTGTGATTTGTTTTAAATGGGGAGAAATCAAAACCAACTATTCTGTGATGATAAATGGGTTGGGGCAGAAGTACGGAAGGATGCTGGGTTGCAGATTTTATTTTAACCAAGCTCAGACATGGAGGGGAAAGTGGATTCTTTAGATATGCTTGAGAGAATTTGCTGCATTCATAACGTGTTGTTGTGATAGTTTGGGCACAGGCCCACACAATTATTCTTAACGTCTTTCTTGGAATGAAAAAAAAATGAATGGCATTAACATCTGTTGTGAGGCAGCCAGTTTGGATGGCATGAAGCTGAAAGCCACTTTAGGGCATTATCTGAATGTTGAGTGGTCAGACGAGTTGGAAGTCCCTTGAGCTGGATTAGTTTGACACATAGATCTTTCCATCTAACTGCATTTCAGTATTCTTTTTTCTTCTTGTTTGGGCATGTGGGCAAGGATGTGCACTCTAGTATGGAACTGTTATAGCAATGGCATTGAAGTAAATCTGAACATGCATGATGCAGGACTTATGGATAACTCTTCATGAAGCAGTTGCTGAATATTTTGTGAACTGTGATGCATGTAGCTACCGATTATCATTCCACTGAAGTGATGGCTTTGTGGGACAGCTTTATTTATTATTCGTTCTTGATGGACTCTTTGAAAGAAGAATGAAGAAGCTTAAAGCAAGTAAATTAGAAGGTTTATTTGCTCCAAAGTGATAGTGGAGCTTGTTGCATGAAATGGAATTATGCAAAATACCGTGTATATGATGCAGGGTGTGAATTTTATTTTTAAGTATCTTAGACTGCTCGTTCTGTAGTACACCATCGAAAGAGTATGAAGACAGTGCCTTTCTGATAGCTCTCAGTATAATATTTTCAGATTAGTGGATGTTGATTTAGTGACCTATACACTTAAAGAAATTGAATTACATTATTAACTGAAACTTTCAATATGTATCTGCAGTTTTTAATTCTATTTAGCTCAAATTGAAATCTCTGGAAGCAACCTTGAAAGTGCTAAAGATTAATGAATTTCTCACTGAGTTATTTCTTTGGCTATTGACAGACAGCTGTTTTACTAATATTGCAAAATGTACATTTGTTTATGAGCTGGCTTGACAGAATGAGCCCCTTTTCTGGGAATTAGATTGTTGATTTTTCTTTCCGTTTTAATATTCCGTTGGTTACTTGAATAGGTGTCAATATATTAAAACTAGCAGATTTTATAGCTGAATAATTACATAGTTTATGCTATAAAGGTTCAAAAATTCCTCGAGGTACCATCTGGAAAAACACACTGACTTTGGAGTGAGGTGCAACATATTAACCAGAATGACACCAGGTGTAAAGCAGTTAAATCATGAGCACAGATTGCCTGAAGAAAAGTTGTAATCCTTGAGTATAGAAGATTCTGGATTGATCTAGTTGAGGTGTTTAGAATGGCTAAGTGTATTGCTAACTCCCATATTTTCTGTGGTGACGATTTTCAGAAAAAAATAGGCCAGAACTTCAAAATCTTAGGTCTGTTTGGAGGTGATGTCAGAAAGCACCTTTTCATGCAAAGTCTTGGAGAAAACTTGAAAATTTATCCTCTTAAGGTGAGGTCAGTTGAAAATTTCTTTATTGACATTTTTGTTTTGTTAACCAAGGACATTAAGGATTACAGAACCAAGATGGTTAGGTTGGTAAGACACATCAGCCATGATCAAATTGTATGGTAGCAGAAGCTTAAGATTGAATGGCTTACTAATTGTTCCTATGCATTTGTATTTCACATGTATAACAAAAAGGTTCATATTTCAACCATTATTTGCCCACAACATGGCTGAATTTGGCTTACTTATCCATTTAAAACACTATCACAACTATTTTATTTCTTCATTCAAAATCTAATCCAGTTTACCTGATATAGTCAAAGAGATGTACAGCATGGAAACAGACCCTTCGGTCCAACCTGTCCATGCCAACCAGATAACTCAACAATCTAGTCCCACCTGCCAGCACCTGGCCCATATGCCTCCAAACCTTCCTATTCATATACCCATCCAAATGCCTCTTAAATATTGCAATTGTACCAGCCTCCACCACTTTCTCTGGCAGCTCATTCCATACTCGTACCACCCTCTGCGTGAAAAAGTTGCCCCTTAGGTCTCTTTTATATCTTTCCCCTCTCATGCTAAACCTATGCCCTCTAGTTCTGGACTCCCTGACCCCAGGGAAAAGACTTTGTCTATTTATCCTATCCATGCCCCTCATAATTTTGTAAATCTCTATTAAGTCACTCCTCAGCCTCCAACTTGCATTTCATGTGATGAAAATATTTGGATGCTATTAGATTAAGGGCGGAGCAGTGGCTCCGTGCTGTTTCACAGTACTAGGGACCCAGGTTTGATTCCAGCCTCGGGTGACTGTCTGTGTGGGGTTTGCACATTCTCCCCATGTCTGTGTGGGTTTCCTCTGAGCACCCCAGTTTCCTCATACAGTCCAAAGATGTGCAGGTTGGAAGAATTGGCCATGCTAAAATTGCCCATAGTGCTCAGAGATGTGTAGGTAAGGGGAAAGGATGGGGAATGGGTCTGGATGAGATATTCTTCGGAAGGTTGATGTGGACTTGTTGGGCCAAATGGCCTGTTTTTGTGCTGTAAGGATTCTATGAACTACTCTTTTCTTGATTCATAAAGATTCATATTTCTGACTGCAGATATCAGCTTCCAAATTTTCTGCATGAAAATATTAAATTAATAACACTGAACAGTTATAATCTGACATTTATTAACAGTACAAAAATAATAACAATGAGATCTATCTTTTTATTAATTTTTTAATTTAAAATTTTATTTTATTTTTCAACGCCAAACCAAAATTGCCTCCAGTTCAAAGCTTGATTTCTATTATGCAATCAATGTTTACAATGGCTATGATACTTAACCTGTTAAGGTTTTTAAAAAATTGGTAAAACAAACTACTGGTTGGAGTTTATTACTCTGTCAATATTAGTCTGACCACTCATAATGCATACCTTTTTTGTTAAATAGCTTAACTTCTTGTAGATTGGGCTACTGCTGCAATCTTAGTAATAATTTTGGAGATTTACCACTTATTTGATGATTATGTGTATTGTTTGATACTTGAACAGTATAGATCAGACACATCAGTAAATTTGCAGATGATACGAAGATAGGTGGAGTTGTGGACAGTGAGGAGGGCTGTTGTCAGCTGCAGAGGGACTTAGATATGATGCAGAGCTGGGCTGAGGAGTGGCAGATGGAGTTCAACCCTGCCAAGTGTGAGGTTGTCCATTTTGGAAGAACAAATAAGAATGCGGAATACAGGGTTAATAGTAGGGTTCTTAGTCAGGTGGAGGAACAGAGCGATCTTGGGGTCTATGTACATAGATCTTTGAAGGTTGCAACTCAGGTGGATAGAGTTTGTAAGAAGGCCTATGGAGTATTATCATTCATTAGCAGAGGGATTGAATTCAAGAGTCGTGAAGTGATGTTGCAGCTGTACAGGACTTTGGTTAGGCCACAGTTGGAGTACTGTGTGCAGTTCTGGTCGCCTCACTTTAGGAAAGATGTGGAAGCTTTGGAGAGGGTGCAGAGAAGATTTACCAGGATGTTGCCTGGAATGGAGAGGAAGTCGTACGAGGATAGATTGAGAGTTCTCGGCCTTTTCTCGTTGGAACGGCGAAGGATGAGGGGTGACTTGATAGAGGTGTATAAGATGACCAGAGGAATAGATAGAGTAGACAGTCAGAAACTTTTTCCCCGGGTACAACAGAGTGTTACAAGGGGACATAAATATAAGGTGAAGGGTGGAAGGTATAGGGGAGATGTCAGGGGTGGGTTCTTTACCCAGAGAGTGGTGGGGGCATGGAATGCGCTGCCCGCGGGAGTGGTAGAGTCGGAATCATTGGCGACCTTTAAGCGGCATTTGGATAGGTACATGGATGGGTACTTAATCTAGGTTAGAAGTTCGGCACAACATCGTGGGCCGAAGGGCCTGTCTGTGCTGTATTGTTCTATGTTCTATGTTCTATGTTCTATTCTATTTTGATCCAAAGCTTGTGCTGAGTTAGCTGGTTTGAATTGAGACAGGGAATATGCAGGAGGCATATGGGCAAGGATGTGGGCTCTGGTATGGAGCTGTTCTAGCAATGGCATTGAAGTAAATCTGAATGTGCACAGTACAGGACTTATGGATAACTCTTCATGCAGCAGTTGCTGAATATTTTGTGAACTGTGATGCATGTAGCTACTAATTATCATTCCACTGAAGTGATGGACCTTTGTCTCCAAGCTAATTGTAGAGAAAATAGAGCTGAGATTCTAACTGCACATTTGTTATTATGTATTCCACTATAAAAGTTCATGTTTGAGGATAAGATTGAATGTCCTCTACTACAAATCATCCATTCATGTAATATCTGAATTCACATGAAGAATGACCAGGTTGAGGTTTTTTTTTTGGCAATAGTACCCCAGGTGAATTGCCATTTTGCAGGGGGAATGTTAAAAAGTAATTATTTTTAATAAAGGAGCTGCTGGATACTTATTTTTGATCAACAGAACTATAACAATGTGCAGGTTTGTGACTTTAAGACCAGTAAAGTATTCAAGAGGGAGTTAAAGAAGGCAAATTGCTGGCATGAAAACAAACATTGAAAACTAAAATGGAGTCTGAAAAATCTCATTGGTATCTTTGTACTTGTTAATATAGGACAGGCTGTAAAGCAGTTGAAGCTGTAAATTTTATTAGTATTTATTTGCAGGCAGAAGTTTACAAGCTTGCATTGGCATTCACAAATATCAGGACTTGAAGAGGTGAGAAAGTCTAATAAAAACTAAATATTTTCACCATATGATAAGTACATGAAACCAGGTAAGTTTTTGGAGTAGAATTTTAAATGCAGAAAGAAAAACATTGCTGTGGTCGTGTTTTAAGAGATTATGTAGCAAAATTGAGTTGTGATTAATAGTTGAATTGAATTAGTAGAAGAATCTTGTCCTCTGAAATGCTAATACTTAATTTATGATTAGGGTCTGGATTAGAGTGGTGCCCTTCATCAGGTATTTGCCCGAAACGTCGATTTTACTGCTCCTCGGATACTGCCTGAATTGCTGTGTTTTTCCAGCATCACTCTAATCCAGACTCTGGTTTCCAGTATCTGCAGTCATTGTTTTTACCTAGTTAATTAGATTAGATTAGATTACCTACAGTGTGGAAACAGGCCCTTCGGCCCAATTTATGATTAGAATATTGTTTTAACACTGGAAGCTAATAAAGTTACCCTGTAGCCTGTTGTGGTGTGTATGAATCATTCAAGTTTTTCTGAAAAATGCTTTTTTTGACACAGTCTGATATTTTTATTTTTCCATTGAGAAAGTGTCAAATTATTTATTATAAATTAAGGCACTTAGCTTGTGACTGTTGCACCTAAATGTCAATCTAAACATATAAAATGTATTTCAACTTCTGATCTTCAAATGGAATTTTTGTTTGTTGTGTTTTTGTTTGTACCTTTAGGCTTTATTGAATGTTCATCAATGAGCATTGAAATATTTATTTATTTGGGTGTTTTTTAAAAATACCAGACTTGGCTGCCATTTCAGTTTCACTAGTTGTGAACTTTGAGATAAGGGCTTCACAGTGAGTGAGTTCATTCTCTCTCCTGTATCAAACCAACTGGAGTAATTTTCCTCACACTGTATAGAAACATGATTTCTGTAAATTGACAACAGAACAGTTTTAACTATGAATGTAAATCAATCTGCAATTCTGTCTTGTGGCTGTGATTGGAAATGAGGTTGATAGAGGCAAAAAGTGAAGTATTTGCTCCGCTGCAGTTGACTATCTAGCAAAGATCTACAGCCTCAATGCCCATTCTGTGTTGAATCACATTGAAACTTTTTCAGACAAGTTTTACCCAGCTAATCAATGGGTTAATTCACCATCTGGCATGAGAAGGAGAGTTCATGAGAGTTACCTAATCCCAAATTGTTGATCACAGATTTAGGCTGAGTTTTGTCTGTTCTTTGATCCTGATTGCTCTCATTCCTCATTGAAAACTCACTTGAATGATGTGCAGCCTGAAAATGCGATGACTGTTGTTTGGAACAATCAGAAGAGGAAAAAAATCATTTCTGGAGAAATTCAGGTCAGGTGGCATCTGTGGAGATAGAAACAGAATTTACATTTCGAGTCTAAAATGACTGCTGTTAGGAACAGAGAAAATATGGAGTTGGAGGATGCTATTGACCTATGTTTATGCGCTGTCAGAATTCAAACTGTTGAATATCATTCAAACTTGATTTTTGTAATCAGCATTCTTTATAGATTGCAGCCTTGTAGATGACGCTCAGATGTCTAATTTTATTGTTTCTGGAAGAGGATGTTTAATGTTTGAAGTTCCACTTATTGTCTAGGCTGTTTCATATTGTTTTCAGGTAATAGTGAGGATTGAAGGAACACAAAGGTGCTGCAGTTGCACTCTTCGGAGTTATTTGTGTGGGTGGAAGGTTTTGATTGATATAGGTTACATTTTAGTGAATAATTTTGAAATGTTCCAAATGAACAAGAATTGTTTAGCATGGATTAATAATTAGGAAGTACTTTGATTTGCTATAGGTGTCTCCTGTGCCAGAGCATGAAGTACAATAATAATGAAGAGGTTATGCTCAAAACATCAACTCTCCTACTCCTTCAATGCTGCCTGACCAGCTGTGCTTTTCCAGCACCACATTTTTTGACTGATCTCCAGCATCTGCTGTCGTCGCTTTCTTCCAATAATAATGTTCTTTCTATTGTCAGGTGTTTCTTTATCAAATCTACTTAACAGCATTAAATGCAAAATTTGTTGTTGATGGTTATAACCAGTAAATCATTTACATCATATTGAGAGTTTTTAATTTAACACTTGCTTTGCTGAATTGAGTATGGGTGACATCAAATTAACACTTACTCTATTCCAATCATACATCCTGTGTACGCATGTCTTCCTGCTTTTTTTAAAAAGTAACTGTTATGTGCAATAAATTGAAGCATCTTAGTTTATTATTTTGAGTTTTATCCTTTGGTCATGCTGGCTGTGCATAATTAATGCTTTCTGTAATTCCAAATATCCACAGTTGCTTAACTGAAAGTTGAGGTTTAATTGTTTACATTTTTTTTTCCAGTTGCCATTTTAGTAAAATGGATGTTTTTCAGAGCTACAGCCTGAAACTTTTTTTCAAAACATGGTTTATATTTGCCCTTATTACAACTCCCTGCATGTAGTGACTGATGATGGGGTGAGGTACTTAACTCAAAAGATCCGTCTTTGTGTTTCATAATGAGTGCTGGTCATATTCTGTAGCAAGTGTCTCAGCAACGTCTGATCCTGCCCACATCAGAACACGTTGACTTTTTAACTTGTGAATGAATTTTTTCTTTGAACCCTCCTTAGCCTGAAACACTGAGATTGACTGTTGCCTGCATTTGCTTGAAATCTGCTTCTGCAGCAAAGATCAAATCTGACTGAGACTGATTCAAAGACTTTTCTTGTCAGAGTGGGTTACTCATTAGCATGTCTGGTGGTACCTTTTCTGAGGTGAAAAACATATGATGTAGATCCTGAAATATTTATAAATGTTGAAGCTGCATTAAACGCAATGTATTCATACTTGGAAAAGGCTCTGAATCTTTTGTATTTCTTCAAAATAAAACTGACTGTTTATTGATTTTTAACTCCAATGCTAAATAGTGCTATGCACCTTTGTTTCTAAATCTAGATTTTACCTGAGCTAATTGGTGGTAATTTTGTTCTAATTTGCCATTGTCTAGCCAGCTAACTGCACATTTTAAAATAAACTTTTCTTGCTCACAGCCTATCTGTTCTTTGTGAGGTCCATTCCTGATAATTCTGCAGCCATTCAATTTAGCTGGAACATTGATTGATTAGCAAGCTGCGAACCAAACTGCATCAAGATAGTGATGTTTCAGTAATATGCAAATTTGTTGACTAGTACAGTTTTAATGGAGAAAGTGAGGTCTGCAGATGCTGGAGATCAGAGCTGGAAATGTGTTGCTGGAAAAGCGCAGCAGGTCAGGCAGCATCCAGGGAACAGGAGAATTGACGTTTCGGGCATAAGCCCTTCTTCAGGAATGAGGAAAGTTTGTCCAGCTAAGATAAAAGGTAGGGAGGAGGGACTTGGGGGAGGGGCGTCGGAAATGTGATAGGTGGAAAGAGGTCAAGGTGAGGGTGATAGGTCAGACTGGGGTGGGGGCGGAATTTCCCCCCCGACGTGGTCGACGATGCCCTCCACCGCATCTCTTCCACTTCCCGCTCCTCCGCCCTTGAGCCCCGCCCCTCCAACCGCCACCAGGACAGAACCCCACTGGTCCGCACCTACCACCCCACCAATCTCCATGTACAGCGCATCATCCGCCGTCACTTCCGCCACCCCCAAACAGACCCCAGCACCAAGGATATATTTCCCTCCCCTCCCCTATCAGCTGTCCGTAGAGACCACTCCCTCCGCGACTCCCTTGTCAGATCCACACCCCCCACCGACCCAACCACCACTCCCGGCACCTTCCCTTGCAACCGCAGGAGGTGCAACACTTGCGCCCACACCTCCCCCCTCACTCCTCTCCAAGGCCCAAAAGGAAACTCCCATATCCGCCACAGATTCACCTGCACCTCCACCCACATCATCTACTGCATCCGCTGCAGCCGGTGTGGCCTCCTCTATATTGGGGAGACAGGCCGCCTACTTGCGGAGCGATTCAGAGAGCACCTCTGGGCCACCCGGACGAACCAACCCAACCAACCTGTGGCACAGCATTTCAACTCCCCCTCCCACTCCACCGAGGATATGCAGGTCATTGGACTCATCCACCGCCAAACCACAACAACCCGACGGTCGGAGGAGGAGCGTCTTATCTTCCGACTGGGAACCCTCCAACCACACTATCACATTTCCAACGCCCCTCCCCCAAGTCCCTCCTCCCTACCTTTTATCTTAGCCTGCTGGACAAACCTTCCTCATTCCTGAAGAAGGGCTTATGCCCGAAACGTCGATTCTCCTGTTCCCTGGATGCTGCCTGACCTGCTGCGCTTTTCCAGCAACACATTTCCAGTACAGTTTTAATCCCCTGTCTGCCTATTGAAAGTAATTAGAAAGCAAAGTTTATTAATTGATATCAAACTGGAGATAGTTGTAGCAAGAGACAACTTAAAGCAACTTTTTCTTCAAGTTTTTACTGTGCTCAGTGCGGTCCCTGTGCTGCATGTTAGTGCATGTGTCTGTGTGACAGCTTATCATAAGCAAATCGTTTGCTTTGGAGTTGCAGCTGACTCAGATCCAGGGTTGGTGGAATGAATACCTTTGGTCCAACAGAGAAATAACTTTCATTGCTGATTTTGTACAAATGACCAAAGCAATTGTCTATCTTGTGATGCCACAATGGACCATTATGAATATACAAAAAGCTAAGTGTACTGCATACAACTTTACTGCCACATATCATTCATCTCCATCCTCCCTGCCAAAATGTTTGAGTTTAACCACCTCCATTTATGAGCACTCACTTAGAGTTAATGTTTATAATAAATACAATACCACCTATCTAAAGTTAGTGCTAAATGAGGGAGCTGTAATAGCTGATTAATCGTGAATTAGAAGCATGTGCTGATAATTATGTATTTAGTGACATGTAATCCTGCATGGGAAACAGCTCTTAATTTGAGAGCATAGCAATTGTGTTACTTTATGTAAATGTGTTCCAAGGCAGATGATATTTTATGTGATGTACACAATTTGATGTCTTTGTGTACATAGTTTGTTGTTCAGCATTGCCAAATTCTGTCATTTGAGGTTTACATTGGCTGTCATCACAGAACTGTCTCATTTGGATATACAATGGTATCTCTTGTGATTGTGATGAGGCTAGGTTTTTCTCCAGGGTAATTAAATGCCATGTGACATACAAGAACTGAAGTTCAGATCAGCCATGATTTTGTGAACAACTGTGACAACTAGAGAGGCTGAGTGGCCCACTCCTGTTCCTAAACTAATTGTATTGTGCTTTTGTTCTTGTTGACATTATTTCATTACAATTTCGTGACCTAAGCAAATTCCCCAACAATGAAAAATACACTTTCTGCTTTTAATTTTCAGCAGTATTCATTATTGTCAGTTTCAACATATTGTTAAGTTCGAAGCAATTTAGGTTGCAATTTAGTATTCATTTACTGCTGATTGTTAATATCTAAAGGTAAGTGGAGCAGTACCTATTTGTTCATTCTCAAATGATTGATAGTCCCCAGTTTGAATGTTACAAATGAGTTTGAATGGGTTTGAGATATTGATGATTTAAGCTTGTGTGACAAATGTGGATCATTCAATAGGAAGACAAATGTTGATAAAATAGCGATTTAGCTACTGCCTTATTCCATACAGTGCTGAATATAAAATATCACTTCTGATATTTGGAGTATTGGTCTTTTAGGGTAAAGCTTGTTTGCAATAAACGTTTGGTTTGGATTGATCTAAAATGGGTTCGGATTCAAAACTGCATATTGAGATTTGGTAGTGTCCATGAATGCAATTCTAAAATTCCAGTTTGTGGCTTGTGTGTTTTGCAATTATGAAACATTCGCTTGAGAATTTCTTCACAAAATATAATTAGTTACAAAGTCAATTCTTCTTTCAGTTGCTTTTGATGCCATCTATGTTATTGGTTATACTCATCTTTGACTTCAGCCAAATCTAATAATGCAGTCTGCTGGGTTGACACTGTTAACTATCCTAACATTGTTCACCTCCCAATCTTACCTATTTTATGTTACCGCCTGATTTGAAAAAAGATCAAAAATTTGAATTTTAATTCTGATGAACTAAAGTCCAGAATAAAATGACGCCTACAATTGCAACTTCTGATGAATGGATTTGCATGTATAAATTTTTCCTGTAAGAAGTTGGTGTGATTTTAAAAATTAAACCTACTTGGATTTTCAATTAATTTTTGTGTACTGATTACAATTTAAGATTAGCTTTTTATTTCAAATTTTAAATGTTGCTCTCTACCAGTTTTATTTACTTAACAGAATATAAAAATATGCTCACTGAGTTATGGAAATTATCAATCGAGAAAATTAGATGACATAATAATTATGCAATAAATTGGAAAAATCTCGTGTAATAATAATTCTCTTAATGACAGCATTAACAGAAGCCTGAGTTGTCTGACTATACTGTTGACTTCGGGATCAAGTAGAACGTCTGTAAAGGGCTAAAGAGCATAATTGATAATGGGAGAGGTAGTTGGAGAAATGAAATGCTTCAACCAGAAATCAGACAGGTTTGCAATAAGGACATTTTAGTGTGCCTAAATATATCTAGAGTTTGAATGGAGAAAGATTATGAAAGTGTCTTGTTCTGATTTATTGTCTTGTGATTTTTGCTGGAGTGTGTGTGTGTGTGTGTGTGTGTGTGTGGATGTCAGGTGAAAAGTGAATGGGAGTTTGTTTGTGTTGCCATAAATAACCTACATATTGTCCACATTGTATAATGCTGAATTGTGTCAAGCAACAGGCACCAGGAAAACTGTTCTTGCCTCAATATTTTATAGAAGGGGAAACAATGGGCCATAAAAGCTCATTGTCAAAAAGAATCATTATGAAATTGATTAATATGCTAAGTAGGCATTTATTTGTCGTCAGCCTGTTTCACCTTGTAATAAATAAATATTGCTGCACTTTGACATATTTATACCTTGATACTTAACTTTTAAAAGGTATTAGCAAATTAATCTCCATTTGTGTGTCAGAAACAACTACAGTGAGTGTGCTTTGCTGATGTCGTTCCTTTCATTAGAGTAAGAGTTCTGAGTAGGTCGTGGGATGTGAAATTGGGATTGCAAGCTGCAACTTAGTAATGGTATCTGGAATGGAGATGCTGATTGATGGTTCTGGGATCGGCTCTAAGCGTCTTTTAAACCTGTTCTTTTTTAGCTTGTGGGCCTGGCTGTTGAATTCTGAGGCCTGATTGCTGACGCCAACAAGGAGAAACTTGTAGGTGTCTGATTAAGAACAGAAGTATGCCATGCCATGCAGTCCCACGAGTCTAACCTACCACTCCATAAGATCATTACTGATCTTTTGCTTTGAATTCCACATACCAGTCTATTTCTGACAGCTTCTGATTTTTCTCACAAGAGTCGAGCACTTTCACCTAAAAAAAAGAAGTATGATCTGGCATTCAAAGCTTCATGAGGTAGCATTCTAAAGTTGTACAATCGTCAGAAGAAAAAGGAATTCTGCTTGTCTCTACTATATAAGGGCAACCCCAAATTTTTAAAAAGTGCCCTCTTGTTTTAGACTCACCCACAAGAGGAAATATCCTTTCCACGTGCAGCTTGTCAACACCACTTGATCTTGTTTACTTCAATGAAGTCATGATGTGGAAATGCTGGTGTTGGATTGTGGTGGACAAGATCAGAAGTCACACAACGCCAGGTTATGGTCCGATAGGTTTATTTAAAATCACCAAGCTTTCGGAGCACTGCACCTTCATCAGGTGGAGAGAAGCACACAGACACAGAATATATCAGCAGGGAGATAATGCCAAGATAATTCCAAATAATTAATGGCACAAAGGTAAAAGAGAAAGCATATAATGTGGTGAAGGGCAGTGGGAAGCCTACAGAAACCAACACTGCATAACTAAAAAAGAAATAAGGAAGGAGAAGATTAAATATGAAGGTAAGCTAGCCAGTAATATAAAAGAAGATTGCAAGAATTATTTTAGATATATAAAGAACAGAAGAGAGGCAAAAGTAGACATTGGGTCACTGGAACATGATACTGGAGAAGTAATAATAGGGAACAATGGTGGAAGAAATGGTGGAGGAACTGAAAAAGTATTTTGCATCAGTCTTTATGATGGAAGACACAAGTAACATCCCAAAAATTCAAAAGAGTCGGGTGGCAAAGGTGAGTATGGTGGCAATCATTGAGAAGGTGCTAGAAAAACTGCAAAGTTTGAAGTTGGGTAAATCAGATAGACTACACCCCAGAGTTCTGAAGAAGACAGCTGTAGAGATAGTGGAGGTGTTAGTGGTGATCTTTCAGGAATCACTGGAGTCAGGGAGGGTCACGGAGAACTGGTAAATGCCTAATGTAACCCCTGTGTTCAATAAGGGAGTAAGGCAAAAGAAAGGAAATTAAAAACTGATTAGCCTGACCTCAGTCACTGGGAAGATTTTAGAATCCATTGTGAAGATTGAGTTTTCTGAATACTTGGAAGTGCATGGTAAAATAGAGCAAAGTCAGCATGGTTTCATCTAAGGGTGGTCATGCCTGACAAACCTGTTAGAATTCTTTTGAGGATGTAATAAGCAGTCTAGACAAAGGAAAGCCAATCAATATCACCTACTTAGACATCCAGAAGGCCTTTGACAGGGTGTCACACAGGAGGCTGCTGAGTAAGATAAGAGCCCATTGAGTTAGAGGTAAGGTACCAGCATGGGTAGAGAATTGGCTGTCTGGCAGACGGGAGAAAATGGGGATAAAAAGGTCTTTCTCAGGATGGAAGCCATTGACTGGTGGTCTTCCACAGGGTCAGTGTTGGGATCACAACTTTTTTCACTTTATACAGTAATGATCTAGATGAAAGAACTTAAAGGCATTCTGGCTAAGTTTGCAGCTGATACAGAGATAGGTGGAGGGACTGATAGTATTGAGGAGGCAGTGAGGCTGCAGAAAGAGTTAGAGAGGAAGTGGCAGATGAGATACAATGTGAGAATGTGAGAGGTCAGGCACATTGTTAGGAAGAATAGAGGCATGTACAGTTTTCTAAATGGGGAGAAAATTCAAAAGTCTGAAGTGCAAAGGGAGTCCTGTCCAGGATTCTCTTACAGTTAACTTGCGTTGGTAGTTAGAAAGACAAATGTATTGTTGATACTTATTTTGAGAGGACTAGGATATAAAAGCAGGAATGTACTTCGAAGGCTTTATAAGGCTCTACTTAGACCACGTTTAGAATATTATGAGCAATTTTGGGCATCCTATCTCATGAAGGAGATACTGACCCTGCATCTGGTCCAGAGGAGGTTCACGAGAATGATCCCAGAAATCTAAATATTGGAGAAAGGCCAATTTTGACGGTATTAAGAAAGAACTTTCGAAAGTCTAGATTAGAGTGGTTCTGGAAAAGCACAGCAAGTCAGGCAACATCCGAGGAGCAGGAAAATCTATGTTTCAGGCAAAAGCCCTTCATCAGGAATAGAGGCAGGGTGCCTGCAGAGTGGAGGAATAAATGAGAGGAGGGTGGGGTGGGGAGAAAGTAGCATCGAGTATAATAGGTAAATTGGGGTGGGGATAGAGTTGATAGGTCAGAGAGGAGGGTGGGGCAAGGTAGTAAAGAGTAAAATGGGTGAATGGGGGTGGGAATGAAGGAGATAGGTCAGAGGAGGGTGGAGTGGATAAGTGAAAAGGAAGGTAGGCAGGTAGGGCAGGTCATAAGGGCGGTGCTGAGCTGGAAGGTTGGACATGGGGGAAGGGGAAATAGGAAACTGGTGAAATCCACATTGATGCCATGGGGTTGAAGTGTTCCAAGGCGGAAGATTAGGCGTTCTTCCTCCAGCATCGGGTGGTGAGGGAGCGGCGGTGGAGGAGGGCCAGGACCTGCATGTCCTTGGCAGAGTGGGAGGAGGGAGTTGAAATGTTGGGCCACAGGGCGGTGTGGTTGATTGGTGCGGGTGTCCTGAAGATGTTCCCTAAAGCGCTCTGCTAGGAGGCATCTAGTCTCCCCAATGTAGAGGAGACCACATCGGGGAGCAATGGATAAAATAAATGATATTGGTGGATGTGCGGGTAAAACTTTGGATGTGGAAGGCTCCTTTGAGGCCTTGGATGGAGGTGAGGGAGCTTTTGAAAGCTAATTGGGGGCAGATGTTAGAAGGTAAAGGGATAGCTGGAAAATGGGAAGCCTTCAGAAATGAAATAACAAGAATCCGGTGAAAGGAAAGGCTGGTAGGTATAGGGCATGCTGGATGACTAAAGAAATTGAGGGTTGGTTAAGAAAAAGAAGGAAGCATATGTAAGGTATAGACAGGATAGATCGAGTGAATCCTCAGAAGAGTATAAAGGAAGTAGGAGTATACTTAAGAGGGAAATCAGGAGGGCAAAAAGGAGACATGAGATAGCTTTGGCCAATAGAATTAAGGAGAATCCAAAGGGTTTTTACAATACATTAAGGATAAAAGGGTAACTAGGGAGAGAATAGATCCCCTCCAAGATCAGCAAGGCGACCTTTGTGTGGAGCCGCAGAAAAAGGGGGAAGATACTAAATGAGTATTTTGCAACAGTATTTACTGTTGAAAAGGATATGGAAGGTATAGACTGTAGGGGGATAGTGACATCTTGCAAAATGTCCAGACTACAGAGGAGGAAGTGCTGGATGTCTTGAAAAGGGTAAAGGTGGATAAATCCCCAGGACCTGATCAGGTGTACCCGAGAACTCTGGGAAGCTAGAGAAGTGATTGCTGGGCCTCTTGCTGAGATATTTGTATCATCGATAGTCACAGGTGAGGTGCCGGAAGACTGCAGGTTGGCAAACGTGGTGCCACTGTTTAAGAAGGGTGGTAAGGACAAGCCAGGGAACTTCAGACCAATGAGCCTGACGTCGGTGGTGGGCAAGTTGTTGGAGGGAATCCTGAGGGACAGGATGTACATGTATTTGGAAAGGCAAGGACTGATTCGGGATAGTCAACATGGCTTTGTGTGGGGGGAATCATGTCTCACAAACTTGATTGAGTTTATTGAAGAAGTAACAAAGAAGATTGATGAGGGCCGAGCAGTAGATGTGATCTATATGAACTTCAGTAAGACATTCGACAAGATTCCCCATGGGAGACTGATTAGCAAGGTTAGATCTCATGGAATACAAGGAGAGCTAGCCATTTGGATACAGAATGGGTCAAAGGTAGAAGAGAGAGGGTGTTGGTGGAAGATGGAGTGCCACAAGGATCGGTGCTGGGTCCTCTACTTTTTGTCATTTACAAAAATGATTTGGATGCGAGCATAAGCGATATAATTAGTGAGTTTGCAGATGACACCAAAATTGGAGGTGCAGAGGACAGCGAAGAGGCTGTCCAATTACAACAGGATCTTGATCAGATGGTCAAATGGAGTTTAATTCGGATAAATGCAAGGTGCTGCATTTTGGGAAAGCAAATCTTAGCAGGACTTATACACTTAATGGTAAGTTCCTAGGGAGTGTTGCTGAACAAAGAGACCTTGGAGTGCAGGTTCGTAGCTCCTTGAAAGTGGAGTCACAAGTAGATAGGATAGTGAAAAAGGCATTTGTATGCTTTCCTTTATTGGTCAGAGTATTGAGTTCAGGAGTTGGGAGGTCATGTTGCAACTGCACAGGACATTGGTTAGGCCGCTGTTGAAATGTTGCATGCAATTCTGTTCTTCCTATCGGAAAGATGTTGTGAGACTTGAAAAGGTTCAGAAAAGATTTACAAGGATGTTGCTGGGTTGGAGGATTTGAGCTATAGGTAGAGGCTGAACAGGCTGAGGTTTTCCCTGGAATGTTGGAGGCTGAGGGGTGACCTAATAGAGGTTTACAAAATTATGAGGGACATGGAGAGGGTAAGTAGACAAAGTCTTTTCCCTGGGGTTGGGAAGTCCAGAAATAGAGGGCATAGGTTTAGGGTGAGGGGGAAAGATATAAAAGAGACCTACTGGGCAACTTGTTCACGCAGAGGGTGACACATGTATGGCATGAGCTGCCAGAAGAAGTGGTGGAGGCTGGTACAGTTGCAACATTTAAGAGGCATTTGGATGGATATATGAGTAGGAAGGGTATGGAGGGATATGGGCCGGGTGCTGGCAGGTGGAACTAGATTGGGTTTGGATGTCTGGTCAGCATGGACGGGTTCGACCGAAGGGTCTGTTTCCATGCTGTACATCTCTGTAACTCTATGACTCCAAATGAAAAGCTCAACATATGAGAATATTTGAGGACTCTGGGTCCATACTCAATGGAGTTCAGAAAGATGAAGGAGAATCTCATTTGAACTTCGAGAAGACTAAATGGCCTGGATAGAGTGCACTTTGGGAAGCTGTTTCCATTAACAGGAGAGACTAGGACCTGAGGGCACAGCCTGAGAGTTAAGGGAAGATCCTTTAGAGTGGAGATGAGGAGAAACTTCTTCAGCCAGAGAGTGATGAATCTATGGAATTCATTGCCACCAAAGACTGTGGAGGTCAGGTCATTGAGTGCATTTGAGACTGAGCTAGGTTCTTGATTGTGAAGGGAATCAAGGGTTATGGGGAGAATGGCATTTAAAAACTTAACAGCCATGATTGAGTGGTGGAGCAGACTTGATGGGCCAAATGGCCTAATTTCTGCTCCTATGTCTTATGGTCTTGCGGACACTCTTGATTATTCAATCTGCGGACATTTTATTCTCACTACCTGTACTCATCTGTTGAAGCTGTTAATTACCTGAAATTATCTTGCCATTATCTTTCTGTCTATATATTCTGTACCAGTGCGCCTCTCTCCACTTCATCTGACAAAGGAGCTGTGTTCCAAAAGCTTGTGATTTTAAATAAACCTGTTGGACTATAACCTGGTGTCATGTGACTTCTGACTCAATCAAGGCAGCCCACACTCTTCTAAACCACCTGGAAACAAGTCCTGCCTGTCCAACCTATTCTCAAAAGACAACCTGCTTATTTCATGCATCATTCTGGTTAAACCTATTCTGAAGCGTCTCAAATACATGTACATTCTTCTTTTTAACTAAGAAGACCACGACTGCACATAGATGTCGTCTCACCCATGCCCTGTATATTTTTTTGGTACATTCATGGGATGAGGGCATTGCTAGGCTAGCATTTATGGCCTATCCCTCATTCCCCATAGGGCAGTTAAGAGACACATTGCTGTGGGTCCGGAGTTACATGTTGGCCCAACCAGGGAAGGGTGGCAGCTTCCCTCCCTAAAGGACATTAGTGAACCAGATGGGATTTTTTCCTGACAAATGACAATTGATTCATGAACATCATCATTAGCCTCTTAATTCAGGATGTTTATTGGATTCAAGTTCCATCTTCTGTCGTGGCAGGATTCAAACTCAGAACATTACGTGGGTCTCTGGGTTAACAGTCCAGCAATAATACCACTAAGCCAAAACCTTCCCATTCAAAAGTATAACTGACATGGGCATCATTGGCTGGCCAACAGTTAGACCATCCCTAGACAGTGCTTAAAACTGCCTCAGTCCACATGCTGTAGTTGACCCACAATGCCCTTAGAGGGAATTCAAGGATTTTGACCCGGCAACAGTGAAGGGAGGGCAATACATTTCCAAGTCAGTTGGCAAGCAGTTTGGAGGGAACCTGCAGGTAGTGATGATCGCATGTATCTGCTTCCCTTGTTTTTCTAGATGGAAGTTGTCACGGGTTTCGAAGGTGTTGTCTAAGGATCTTTGGTTTTCTATTTAAGTAATACTCCTGTTATTTTTGTTCTTTCCGTCAAAATGAACAATGTCATTGTTTTTCCACATTATACTCCATGCCTCAGACTTCTGTTCACTCAACCTGTATATCCTTATTCTGTCTTCTTCACAACCTTTTATCCAACCCATCTTTGTGTCATCTACAGATTTAGCTGCAGTGTCTTGTTTCCCCACATCTGATGTAAATTATATAAGGCCTAAACATAGACTCCAGCAAGATTCCATTCATTGTATCCATAAAGATAAAGACCCGTTTTATGCAATTGTTTGCTATTTTCCTCCAGTTTGATGCTTACTTTAACAACTTCAGGTAACTCTTCAGTGGTAGGTCCTGCCTTTAGTAGGAATATACTTATTCTGTGATTTCTGCCAGCTCTCCAGACAACTATCCATGTTAGCCCTGACACCATGAGCTCCGACTTTTAACACAACCCTTGTTTTTACCTTGTCAAATGCCTTCTGGACATCCCAGTGCATCTAGAGGCTCCCCTTTATCTACAGTGAACTCTGATAAATAGTTGAACATGATTTCCCTTTCACAAACCATACTGACCTTTCCCATTTGCCTTGAGTTTTCCTAAGTGCTCAACTATAACTTTAATGATCGGATCTAACTGGGCTAACAGTTCAGAAATACACAATCAAAAATTGCTGGAGAAACTTAACAAGTCTGGTAGCATATGTGGAGAGAAAGCAGAGTAATGTTTCAGATGCAGTGACTCTTCTTCAGAACTGATAGCAGTTGGGAAATGTTATTAGATTACTTTACTTTACTTTACAGTGTGGAAACAGGCCCTCCGGCCCAACAAGTCCACACCGACCCGCCGAAGCGTAACCCACCCATACCCCTACATTTACCCCTTACCTAACACTACGGGCAATTTAGCATGGCCAATTCACCTGACCTGCACATCTTTGTGACTGTGGGAGGAAACCGGAGCACCCGGAGGAAACCCACGCAGACACGGGGAGAACATGCAAACTCCACACAGTCAGTCGCCTGAGGCGGGTATTGAACCCGGATCTCTGGCGCTGCGAGGCAGCAGTGCTAACCACTGTGCCACCGTGCCGCCCATATTCCTGACCATGGTCTCAGTCTCTGATATTCCTTTCCGTGCCCTCAGTCTCTGATATTCCATTCCGTGCTCTCAGTCTCTGATATTCCCCCTGGGGGGGGGGGGTGCGGTGTGGGGGGGTGGTGAGAAGGATTGAGACGGATAGGTGGAGAGGGAGCCAAAAGAGACAGAGGAAAGAAAAACATTGGGCAGTGGATTTGATTTCGTAAGCCAGGGAAGAAAAGCCTGAGAAGTGATAATGGGGGCTATGACTGGGTGAAAATGAGTTGGCAGTGCTGAAAATAACCCATGTCATGACAGGATTTGGAATGTCAAGCTAAGCAATAGACATGAAAAGAGGTATTCATACTTTATTAAACTTAATATTGAGTTTTGAAAGCTGTAATGTCCCCTAGGCAGAGGATGAGATAATGCTCTTTCAGCTTGCATTCAGTTTTGCTGGAACACTGCAGCAGGTTTGAGACACAAAGGTCGGCCAGGGAACAGAGTGGTATGTTGAAGTGGCAGGCAAGTGGAACTTGGGGTCATTTCTGCAGACAGGGGAGAGGTGTTCCAGAAAGTGGTCACTGGATCTGTACTTTTGTCTCCCCAGTGTAGAGGAAACTACATTGTGAGCAGTTAATAGAATAGTCTAAATTGCGTGAAGAGATGGAAATGTGTTGCTGGAAAAGCGCAGCAGGTCAGGCAGCATCTAGGGAACAGGAGAATCGACGTTTCGGGCATTAGCCCTTCTTCAGGAATGCGTGAAGGGCAGGTAAATTGCTGTTTCATTTGGAGTACATGTCTGGGGCATTGACTAACGAGGAGGGAACAGTTAAATGGCAAAATTGCGCCTTATGCGATTACATGGATAGGGTATAACTAGAGGGAACAGCCCCTGCAGAAATATAAGGGAGGGATGGGGAATATCTGTGTGGAGATGACAGAAATGGTGGCTTTTGATCCTTTTGGATGCAGTGGCTGCAGCAATAGAATGTGAGGACTAGAAGGTCCCTTTTGTAAGAGGGAAGAGAAGGAGTGAAGCCAGAATTGCAGGAAATGGATCAGACATGGCTCAGTGGCCTGTCAACCAACCAACCCCCCCCCCCCCCACACACGCACACGCACACGCACACATCCTCTCATAGGCTTCTACTCCGTCACACTCTACCAAGTACGCACAAACGCAAACACACTGTCTACACGTACTCGCACTCACATGCCCTTCTCTTTTTTTTTCTCTCTCTCACAGAAAGTGTATAAGGTATAAGCAGGTAGGGAAATAGTTAAGTGTTGACTTTTGTGGAACACAGATCAGATAAGAACTTGCAGTTAACAATGGGGTGCTGGAGGCAAGGGTAGTGGGTTAACAAGATGCAAAAGCCTTCATTATGTAGAGCCATTTAACAAGATGAGGAAGCGTTCAGTATGTAAAGTCAGTTAACAAGGGGAAAAATATCCATTATATGAAGCCAGTTAACAAGGTTAAGAACATTCATTGTCTAACAGCAGATGGCTTAATCTTTACTATTGACACTCGCTGATTGTAACACTCACTCAATTAATATGTATATTGACTTATCTAGATGCTCCTCCCTGTAAAAAGACGATATAATTCATTAAGAAACTGCTGTTCGAGAGAAGACCGAGAACTCATGTCAGTATGCACATGGGCGATCATTCTCCCTCTCCCTCTCCCTCTCCCTCTCCCTCTCCCTCTCCCTCTCCCTCTCCCTCTCCCTCTCCCTCTCCCTCTCCCTCTCCCTCTCCCTCTCCCTCTCCCTGAATAAAGATGAAGGAGGTAAAACCATACTGTTTTTCATCTGATATGGGATAGGGAAATGGGCCGACATCTTCCTCTCACATGCAGATATGTGTAAGTCAATGGGATGAATTTGCATTTGCAGATACATTCTATTTTTGCTCAAAAAGCACACAACCTGCAGGCAGTTTTTATAAATTTCTACTTTGGAAATAGAACCAGTCTGACTCAAGATTGGGGTACAGACAGACTCATACCTTTAATACATTGTCTGAGTTGAGATGTCTTTTCTTATAAAACCTTTGTATCTCAAGAATGTGACTTAAAAGAAGTTCTGGGATTTACATATTAAATGAACTGAAACCTGCAACTCATTCTAAAAAATGAAAGACTTAACAGCAATCTAGGTTTTTTCAATATATCGTATCAGTTGCATGACACTGTGATCTTTTGCTATAAATTCTGTATATTATGATCCTGCCCCACTAGTTAGCTAATGTAGGAACAGCATGCTGAAAGCTAGTACAGGTAGACAATCCTTTATCTGAAATCTGAACTTTTTCTCGTGAAGTTTTTTTCTCATTAACAAAGTTGTTTGGCGTGCAAACAGTTAACCCAACTCCACATCCACTCGACCCATGTCACACTGGGGGTATGGTCCATCACTGGCAGGTATCAATTCTCTCTCAGGGCCTATAGTACTCACACGTGCATCTGCTGTTTGGTAAGAATTTTAAAAGTTTCACCATTAAACTGTCACTTATTCGGAAATCCAAAAAATTCCAAGGGTTTCAGATAAAGGATTGTGTGTGTGTACTTTCAAATAAACCTGATAACCTTCAGAGACACAGGCATAACTGGGGCCCATGTGAGTGTATATATGTGCAATAGTCTATATTACTCTTTGTGCTTTATGGTTTCCTGCTTTCTGAATCCTTCACTGCACCCGCCTCTCCAAAAAAAGAGATGTTTACTACGTCCCAATCTAGTGAATTTTAGAAATTAATGCTGATGTACTATCTTCTCATTAGCCACCTCTTAAGGCATTAGGATGAAGTTCATCAGGACTTATGAACTTGTCAGTCCAAAGCTCCATCACCTCCCTATAATTATAATTTCACCGAGTTCATGTCTCCCTTCCACCTCCTGATTTACATCTATGACTAAATGTCTTTTGTGTACTGTACAGTGAAGACAATACAAAATAGTGTATGTGTTCATTTTATTGCAATTTTCTCATTATCAACTATTACTTTTCTAGTTTTCTCAATCGAGAGATCAACCTTCATTGCACTTAATCTTTTTCTCTTTTTAAATACCTATGTAAATTGTTGCTATCCATTTTTACAGTTCAAGCTAACTTCCCCACATATCTAATTTCATTCTCTTAATTAACCTTTTATTCTCTGCCTTTCTTCTCATTCTGTCCTGTCATCTGAGCTGCCATTAACTGTGCAATCTCTTCCTCAAGTTTGATACTTGCCTTAACTTTAAATAACCATGAATGGTAGGTTCTCCTGTTAGACCTTTTCTTTATGGCAACAATATATTTATGTAAAGTACTCTGAAATATCCTTTTAAATACTGTATCTCTATTGATCTAACTACATCTTTAGTATCAGATCACTTCAACAAACTCATTCCTAAATAGTTGCCTTTATTTAATTTTAACATACTCCTCTTAACATGTCTCTCTTTTTCCCTTTGCTGTTACCTAGGGATGGTTTTACTTTGTGATCATTAATGCTATTATTTTACACAATAGTCTAGTTTGCACAACAGTATAAGCTGCTTTATGAAACTATCTGATATGCATTCTATGAATTCATCCTGATATATAAAATTCATATGTAAACTGAATTTGCTTGTGACCATTGCAGTTTCTTTGTCACAGGCACCCACTATTCCTTTTTAAATTCTTTGCCCTATCTTATGGCTATTGTATTGGGCCTGTGAACCACTTCTTTGAGTGACTTATTCCCCTGACTTTCCCTCATCTGCACCCAAGTTGATTCTCCATCATGATCTCTTGAACCAGGATCATGTCTACCTGTTGTACCAATGCCATCCTTGATGAACAGTGCTACCCCTCCCCCTTCACCTAGCTTCCTATTACTTAGTTTCATGTGCTCATTAATTTTCTGGACCCAATCCTTGTTGTCATATGTCTCTGTAATGGCTACCATGAGCCATACTGAAGTAAGTAAATTATCTAGTTCATGAACGTTATGCACATTGAATTTTTATTTTTGTCTTTATTATCTTTGTAATGTTCTTGACTATTGGTATACTCATCACTACTCTGGTTGTTTGCTCAAAGAATCATAGAATCCCATTTGGCCAATCAAGTCTGCAATGACTCTCGAAGAGCATTCCGCCCAAACCCAATCCACCACCCTATCTCTGGGACCTTGCATTAACCATGACTAATCCATCTAACCTACACATCCCTGGACACTATAGGGCAATTTAGCATAGCCAGTCCACCTAACTTGCACATTTTAGACTCCACAGGAAACTGGAGCATCTGGCGGAAATTCGTGCAGACACGGGAAGAATGTGCAAACCCCATACAGGCAGTCGTCTGAGGCTGAAATCGAACCTAGGTCCCTGGTGTTGTGAGGCAGCAGTGCTAACCAACGTGCCATTGTGCGACCCCGCAAAACGCAAATATTTTGTTCCTAGATATTCATAGCACCCCAACAGTGCAGAAAGAGGCCCTTCAGCACATTGTTCCTGGCATTTTTGACTGCCCATTTTTCAATGTTATTATTTTGCTCTTCTGCCTTAACTCTACTTTTTGATTTGTTGCAGCTACCCAAGCGTGATCACTCGTCACCATTATTTTAAAATCCTGCCTACTTCGCAGCTTTATAGTTGGCGAAATGCTGATGCCAGCATGGTTCTGGGTGCAGACCATATGAATAGCACAGCCCCCATTTTTCTCCGTATTGATGCCAATGCCTGACAAATTGAAACCTGCTTTTACACTCTAAAGTTTGAACCATACATTCAATTCACTCATCCAGTGTGCACACTGCCAAATTCTTGCATGACTCTGCTAACAATCCAGAGATTATCACCTTGAAGTCTACAGTCCAATTCGGTGTCTGGCTCCTCATACTGCCTAAATAGAATCTCTTTTAGTCATATCTGTCATTAGTAACTAAGTGAATCATCGCAGGTGAACCCACCTCCTCGCTCCCTGCCTCGTTCCCTCTCTCGCGCTCACTCTGTCTCTTGTGTTCTCTCTCTCTCTTCCCCCCCCCGACCCCGCGCACTCTGTCTGTTTGTCTGTCTGTCTCCCCTGCACCCCGTGGGCAACATCCCCCTATTATCACAATATTTTGTTTTACTCCCCACCACCATTTGAAGAGCTTTCTATGCCATGGTGTCATGGTCTATTCACTCATCCACCCAACAGCCCTTGCACTCCTCACTTCAACCAGAAAGGACCTTAGAACTGTTGAACAAGTACAAAGGCTGAGACTCCTGCCTTATGAGTCCCATTACCTGCCCTGTCTGTCGTCACTTCATCCTAATCCTGACCCTAACCACTAGTTAAATCAGAAGTCCCTGTCCTAAGGCTGTGACAGCCTCCTAATGCAAAATATCACATATTATCCCTCCTTTCTGTATACCAAGGTCACTTTTCTCACTAGGCAAGATTGCAGGTATCATCACCCATTGGCTAACCTGTGTCTTGAGTTGTCGAACTTTGGTCATCTATTGCTGCACAGAATCACTGAATACTTTGAAATATTGCCGTGCAGAAGGAGGCCATTCAGCCCTTCATGTCAGTACCGGTTCTCTGCATTTTAACTTTGTAATTTCCTGCCTTTTTCGTAACCACGCAGATTGTTTCTGTTTCTGCTTAAGTAATCATCCAGTGCCCTCTCGAATGCCAATTCTGATCTCCCTGCTGTAAGAAGGATGTTGTTAAACCTGAAAGGGTGCAGAACAGATTTCAAGGATGTTGCCAGGGTTGCAGACTTTGAGCAATAGAGAGAGGCTGAATAGGCTGGGGTTGTTTTCCCTGGACAGTCAGAGGGGTATGGATAAAGTGAATAGCCAAGGTCTTTTTCACAGGATAAGAGAGTCCAAAACTAGAGGGCATATATTTAAGGGAGAGGGGAAAGATTTAAAAGGGACCTGAGCGGCAACTTTTTCACACAAGGTGCATGTATGGAACAAGCTGCCAGAGCAAGTGGTGGAGGTGGGTGCAATTACAACATTTAAAAGGCATCTGGATGGCTTCGTGGATAGGAAAGGTTTAGAGGGATATGGGCGAAATGCTGGGAAATGGGAGTATGTTAGTTTAGGATATTTGGTCGGCATGGATGAGTTGAACTAAAGGGTCTGTTTCCGTGCTATATAACTCTGACTCCATATCAAAGATAACTCTGTCACATTTGTCACCCTCCAGTACATCTTTTGCTCCAGCTGCTTCATTTTCTAAAGTCAAATTTGCTGTTAAAGGTTCCTTCGCAAATGCTAAGCCACTGTAGCTTCTGGTTCCACTTAAGGACTACCCTATGTATCCTATGTTTAACTATATTCCTAAGACTGCTGCGCCTTTTGTTTCCTTTCATATGTATTAACTCCATACAAATTCCTCCACAATTTAAACCTTAAGAATAAAGTAGATCTTAACCACTTACCCAATATCTGCCATACAATTAGCTTTTTCCCTGTAGATGAGCAAAAAAATTCAAACTGCCAGCACTCTAACTCCAACTCTTTTCCTTTTGCTTACTCAGCTGCTTTTTGTTTCTGTATTCCTGTTGTTAAGACTTGCACTCTGCTCAATAACTCTGTCTATACACATGTGCATGCACTTACTTTCATTTTAGGGTAGTATGAAGTGTGATGTTTTAATATGAGCTTGCAGCAAAAATGATTTGGAAAGGACTGTTTTAGACTCATGTTGTTTATGGTACCCTTTTGACTTTAGTCGTAAAGGAGAAAAGAAAAGTTTTCCTTGAGTAAGTTGTCCAGAATCTTCTCCAAAATTTGCTTTCCTGTGTTAATCCAGAGGTAAGACTTCTAAGAAAAGAGCAGGGCTAAACAGTAGAGGTAAGCTCATAATGTGAGGAATCTAATTTCTCCCATTGATCATTTTGGGCAAACAAGTTTGAGGCTTTACTCAAGGAACATTGCAAATTGTTCCTGAACCATTAATGAGAAGTTTGCGAATTCGCAAATCAAAGGTTGTTCTCCAAATATTAAATTATAAAATTTTGATTTATTTCATAAATAGGTTAGACATTTCATTTTGCAGGATGCTGACAATAAAAGAAAAGTAACCCAGAGTTCTTGGTTTGAGTAGTAAGTACTAAAATGTGATCCTTTTACATATTTCTCACCATCTCTGCTTCAAATGGTCATTGATGGTGAGGTATACCTTGTGATGCAGATACTGTCTTATATTCAATCCTCGTCTCCTAATTTTGTTGTGCTTGGATACTAGGCGTCAGCAGATTATTCAACTGTGAAAGAATCACACACAAACAAATACTTTCCCCACCCTAGCCTGTTGAGACTGGAGGAAGTTGCAGTACTCAATCAAAACCCCAACTGAACTCCGGTTAATTCACAACTAAGCTTCAAAAGCACAAAGACTATTTTTAGTAACTAGCCTGATTCTAGATTACATAAAACTGAAGCCTATTGCAAAAAAGCATTCAGTATTCTTTAGGTTTGATTCAGTTAATGATTATTACAAATGTCTTATGCATGTTGTCACATGTTATTACATAGTGAAAGGTCATTTTCAGTTGGTGTTCTTAAAGGCTTTGTTTCCACTATGCAAGTTGAGTTTTCTAATGGTTTGAAATGCAAAAGGTATTTCTCAAAGTCAGCATGATAATAATTTTGCTTTGAGGAAGACCATTCAGCAGACTGGCATAATGTGCTTGTAACTTAGGGTGAGCTCAAGACAATAGAGAAATTGCTTTTTTGTTTGAAGTGCAAGTAAAATAGATTGTCGCTGAAAATGTGAGACTGGATGGAAAACCATTGAAAATCTACTTCATTCTTCTGTGCATCTACTTTGGCAGGTCATGAAGTCTGTGTCAAACTGCATTTCGAGCTGGATGGGATTGGATTTTAATAAATGGTAATTGGGGATTAGGTAGGGTAGTAACAAAAGGGGATCCTCCAAAAAAACACATTTTTTCAAAAATAGTGAACCTTTTGGACAAGATCCATGATCACTGTCTATATCCCACAGGATCTGGTGTAAAAAGCTTCATTCTGTAATGAGAAGTGTAGCTGATGCACCAATGAAAGTTAATGTTTTGAAGAAAATTTCTATGAATTTGAACTCAAGATTTTTTTTAATTGACACATTTCTCCTTTGACAAAGCACCCCATCCCGACACACTCAAGCTCTCTCTCTCTCTCTATCTGTCTCCTCCCTCTTTCCCCCCCCCCCCCCCCCCCCCCCCCCGGTTCCGGAACTGGATAGAATTTATGTGGCACCATTTTCAATTTATTTTGCACACTTTGCAAATAAGACACATAGGGAATTGGAATCAAATGAGAATTGGTGCTTTGTTTGACCATTGCTTGTCATTTTCTATTCTCAGTTTTATCAATAAGGAGAGCAGTTTAAAATTTGGAAAATGTGAAAAAAATTGACAAATAAAACTGCAGTTGGATGAAAACTTCTCAAAATGATTATGAATAAATGTTTCAAAAAATGTTTGCTGTCTCAATGTGGCCTTTTGTCAAAAGAGTGCAAATATTTTGTATGCAGGTTGCACAATAAATATTCAGTCTGCTTGTGTGTATAGTTAGTTTTTTCAGATTAGATTACTTATAGTGTGGAAACAGGCCCTTCAGCCCAACCAGTCCACACCAACCCTCCGAAGAGTAATCCACCCAGACCCATTTCCCTCTGACTAATGTACATAACACTATGGGCAATTTAGCATGGCCAATTCACCTGACCAGTACATCTTTGGACTGTGGGAGGGAACCGGAGCACCCGGAGGAAACCCACGCAGATACGGGGAGAATGTGCAAACTCCACACAGACAGTTGCCCGAGGCTGGAATTGAACCTGGGATCTTGGTGCTGTGAGACAGCAGTGTTAACCACTGA
Organism: Chiloscyllium plagiosum; assembly: GCF_004010195.1. Lineage (NCBI taxonomy): Eukaryota > Metazoa > Chordata > Chondrichthyes > Orectolobiformes > Hemiscylliidae > Chiloscyllium > Chiloscyllium plagiosum. The sequence continues at coordinate 400,782 of NC_057714.1, forward strand.
ACTACCGTGCCACTCCTTAAAGTGGAATTACTTGTATCCCTCACGTCGTATATTGCCAGGGGATTGGGACAAAAGTGATGAATACTGCAGAAGGCTCTATGTAGTTTTCTGACAGTTTTATTAAAGGTATTTTGCTACATGACTGTTAAGTTGTATCCGGAAGGATCGTAAATCACTTAGTTGCGCAAATTCATTAAAAACTGTTGATTCACACTTAAATGTTTACATGTGACTCAGTCAAGTATGTATCCTTTCAAAATGGTATCTTAACAGGGTAAGGGAGAAAGAATAATCTTTTTTCTGAATTTGTTCATTTGAAATGTGGTTCAAATTGCCTTTGAGTCCATCAAAGCTGCTGATCCAATACAAAGACGCCACAGTCTTGCCAAATCATAGGACTATTCTCTCTCTCGTCAGAGAGACTGCATGTGATGTTTTAACCAGAGGGTTATCACAGGAGAGGTTGAGCAGGGGAGTCTTCCAAGGTAACCTGAGCTGGTGCATGTAGTAATTGCAACAAGGTCACCCAGGTGGACCTCATAGAATGGGAGTTCCCTGATTGGAACTGTTCATCTTGTCCACTCAGGGAGCACTGGTTGACAGATATAGACAGGAGTGTCACATATCCTATTCACTCTGAGAGCTGGCTCTGAGGATGTGGGACTAGTGTCAAGGATTTGCCACATGTAAATCAGGGGTGAGTTGGTGATGGGATGTCAGCCTCTGTGGAGTTATTTCAATGTGGCTTCACTCTACATCACAAAACAATCGTCCAACCAATGAAACTAACTGACCACAAGTGTGCATAAATTCACTTACCTTGACCAGGAATAGAACCAGGCTGCGGTGGTGAAAGTGCAAAATCTTAGCCACTGGGCCACCAGAGAAGGTATATGAGTATTTTGAAACTAATTTTTGACTTAACCTTGAATGGAAAATTGAATTTCATCTCCTAAATGGATCTGCTGAAAATTGATCACTAACAATTTAACTGAAAATGGGTGTTAAATGTTGACTTGGAACCTTGAAATCCTAATTACAAAGTCTTCCAGTCTAACATTGGAGGAATGAATATATCCTGCAAGTAACACTTGTGCAGATAGTAAGGCTTATTATAGACACTATGCTGCTGTAGAATTCATCATCATCTCCTTAAGAAATGTTGACATTTACAACAGTATATATACATTACAGAAATCGCCATGTCAGACTTCCTGTGCATTCTATTGCCATTGTGTTACAACAGTAATTACTGCTATCTGAAACTCCACAAATTCACTACTTCCCATTGTTGTTGACAGGTCAATTTGCATAAATACGTAGTCGATCTGTATGCAGTTTCATAAACAACTTTATAAACATTTGTTTGGTTTTTTTTTTAAATTTTGCAAATGATGCAAATTCACTGCAGTACTAATACAAAGTGTTAATTGAGATTGAAGCCCCATATAGTTTTGTTAATTGCCATTTGCTAATGCTATCTAAACTAGGCATGCGGATATTTGACTACAGGTACACAATCATTTACCCGAAATCCCAAAATGCAAAAAACTCCAAAATCCGAACTTTTTTTGTCAAGTTTTTTTGTCTCCATAACAAGGTTGTTTGGCATGCAAACAGTTAACCCAACTCCACACCCATTCGACCCACGTTACTCAGATGTGACATGGGGGCATGGCCCAGCGCTGGCAGGTGTCAATTCTGTCTCAGGGCTCATGGTACTCTCAGGTGTGTCTGTTGTTTGGTAAGTTTTTTTTATATTTCACTATTAAACTGTCACTAATTCTGAAAACCAGTTGGTCCCAAGTGTTTCCGATAAAGGATTGTGTACCTGTACTACTTGTATGGCGTGTTTGTGATGTGCACTCTGTTATAATATGCAACTTTTGGCTCTTAAGGACTGTTATGGAGTGCACTTAGATATGTTACTTTAATGAGCATTCATGCCTGATGTAGCTGAACAAGAGACAGTCATTTATAGGTAATGGAGGAATTGAATATCTTTTATCATGGGAATTTGTGCATCAACCGTTATGCAACTTAGATCTGTGTACTTCCTTCCTTGTTTGTTTTCGAGGGATAGGATAAGTAAATCTGTTGAAAATGCCATAAAATTAATTTCTTAGGAGCAAAGTGCATTTTTCTACTTGTATGGTTTGAAATATATTAAAGTGGTGGTGCATTGATTGTCTCGTTGGCAGTTCAGAGATCATCTTATTTCATTGATGTCATTCCCTAAGATGAAATCTTTTCTTAGTGGTATTCGTTTTACTGTGCACTGTTTATCTTTGGTGACAGCTCATACTTTTCATAGACTAATTTACTCAAATAGTATAGCAGTGACAACTCACTTAAGGTGATCCTTTCTGAGATGCATGCCTACTGTTAAGAAACACGAGGAAAAGTTGCGTTGATTACAAAAATCTGAAGCGTTTTCTGTATCTTGGATATTGAATTTTAGGCACTAGATAAGCTAGTACGCAGTGTTCTGTGGCATTGCACCTGTCTCAGTTTGTTGCACAGGTTATAAGATGGAGAAGGTAGAGTAATTCTGGAGCAGTTACAAAATATTATTAGATATGCAGTTTGTATTTTGGGGACAGTTTGTTCAGCACTTACCTATCATGTAATGCAACCTGTATGCTTTTAACATCAATATTTATTGCAACTAGATTTTATTTGCTCCAGGTTTGTTTTTACCTTTAGTACAGTGAGACTATACAGCTGCTCTCTCATTAAAGAAACGACCGGTGGTGGTTCAACCTGAGGACCACCATACCTGACGTGATGGGAGAGTTTGAGGAGAGTCCTGGTAATTTCAGCTGATATGAGGATTGAACCCATGATGTTGGTAGCACACTGCTTCACAAAGTAGCCATCCAGCCAACTGAGCTAAACCACCCGTCATTTGGTACAGTTTTGAGATATGGTATGCTATATTTTGGACTTAAATTATGTAGCAGCCACAAATTACTCGTTTCATTTCATCTCACTTCACCTCCCTCCCTCCACCCTGCACCCCCACCCTACTTTCGTGCCCGTTCTCTCACTCCTTCTACTTGGGCGCCCAAGCTCTTGATCCCCCGTCACTCACGTTCCCCAACACTTGCTCTCCCCGACTCACGCGCCCCCACTCTCGCTCTTCCTCTCCCCCCCCCCCCGCCCCCCCCTCCCTGATTTGCACGCCCCCGCTCAGTATTGAATATGGTATGCAATATATTGGACTTAAATTATGTTTCGGCCACAAAGTACTCGTTTCATCTCACCACCTCCCTTCCACCACCTGCACCCCATGTCCCCACCCCACACCCTACTTGCGCATCTGTTCTCCCACTCCCCCTTCCGACTCACGCGCCCCCGCTCTCACTCCTCCTTCCGACTCGCACGCCCCTGCCTTCGCGCTGTCTCTATTGCGACCCACCCATCCATTTGTTATAGAGTCATAGAGATGTACAGCATGGTAGCAGACCCTTCAGTCCGACCAGATATCCTAAATTCATCTAGTCCCATTTGACAGCATTTGGCCCATATCCCTCTAAACCCTACCTATTGATATTCCCATCCAGATACCTTTTAAATGATGTACACCATTTCCTCTGGCAACTCATTGTACACACATACCACCCTCTGCATGAAAAAGTTGTCCCTTAGGTCCCTTCTATATCTTTCGCCTCTCACCTTAAACCCCTCTCCTATGGTTTCAGACTTCCTCCACCCCAGGGAAACATTTATTTACCCTACCATGCTCCTCATGATTTTATATATCTCTGTAAGGTCACCCCCTCAGCTTCCAACACTCCAGAGAAAATTGCCCCGGCCTATTCAGCCTCTCCCTATAGCTCGAACTCTCCAGCCCTGGTAACACCCTTGTAAATCTTTTGTGAACCTTTTTAAGTTTTACAACGTCCTTCCTATAGCAGGGAGACCAGAATTGCATGCAATATTCCAGTAGTAGCCTAACCAATGTCCTGTACAACTGCAACATGATCTCCCAACTTCTATACTCATTGCACTGACCAGTGAAATAAAGCATACCACAAATACCTTCATCACTATCCTATCTACCTGTACCTCTACTTTCAAGCAACAGTGAACCTGCCGTCCAAAATCTGGTTTCCAGCATCTGCAGTCATTGTTTTTACCTTTTAGTGGCATTGTAGAGTCCTAGAGGTACAGTACATAGCATGGAAACAGGCCCTTCATCCCAACTCGTCTGTTCAAACCAAGTTTCCTAAACTGAACAAATTCCATTTTTCTGCCTTTGGCCTTTATCTTTCTAAACCTTTCCTATCCATTTTACTGTCCACGTGTCTTTTAAATGTTTTTATTGTACCTGCCTCTATCACTTCTTCTGGCAGCTTGTTCCATAATGTACCACCTCTGCATGAAAAACATTGTCCCTCAGGTTCCTTTTAAATCTTACTCCTCTTACCTTAAAACTGTGCCCTCTACTTTTGGACTTCCCTAGCATTGGGAAAAGACCTTGGATATTTATCTCATTTGTGCACCTCATGATTTTATAAACCTCTAAAATTACTTCTCAGCCTCCTATGCTTCAGGGAAAAAGTCCCAGCCTATCCAATCTCTCCTTATAACTCAAATCTTCCAGTCTCCGTAACATCCTTGTAATTTTTTGCATACTTTCTGATCTAATAATATCCTCTCTTCACTTCACATCTTGTTATTTCCAGCAATTAATTGTTGAAGAGGCAGTGCACCTTGATTCTCCAACCTGCTATTCCATTGATCTTGTTGCTTCCATTGTTTCTTCTCTGCCTTTCCCCGTTTAAAATAAGTTTATCATTATGTACCCTGTCTTTTAATAGTAATTCACCAAGACTCCTCAGACAGCTTCTTCAAAACTCATGACCCCTACCATCTAGAAGGAAGAGTAGAAAAGTTGGTTATATCACATGGATAGATGTTATTTTTAGTAAAGGCAATCCATACAAAGTCAAGGAGACGTTATGATGGAACTATATACAGTATTAGTCAAACCACAGCTCAAGTGCTGTTTACAGTTCTGGTTGCAACTATAGGAAGGATGTGGTTGCATTAGCGAGGATGCGGAGGAGGTTTACCAGGATGTTGCCTGAGCTGGAGCAATTCAGCTATGAAGAGAGCCTAGCTAAGCTTGAGTTATTTTCCTTACAGCAGCGAAGGCTGAAGGGGAATCTGATTGAGGTATATAAAGTTATGAGCAGCAAAAATAGGGAGTAACCTTTCCCTTAGAGGATACAGTAACCAGGGTCATGGTATGAGGTAAGGAGCAGGAGATTTAGAGGAGCTTTGAGGAATGATAATTTTTCACATTAGATGATGGTAGGTACCTTGAAGTCATTGCCTAACAGAGTGATAGAGGCAGGAACCATTGAGACCTTTAAGAATTTAGATGAGCACTTGAAGTGCCATCACATACAAGGTTATAAGACCATGCAGTAGAAAATGGGATTAGAATAATTGGATGTTTGATGACCTGCACAGTCACAGTGGGCCAATAGGCCTTTTATTTGTTTTGTAAAAACTGTAGAACTCCATGACAAGACAGTACTTGCAAGTTAGCTGTAAACACTCACCATCTTAACTTGGAAATATATCGTCATTTCAGTAGTGTTCTTGGTCAAAATCCTGGAAACTGTCTTCCTGAATGGTATTATGGGTGTACCTGCATGAAATTGGTTGCAGCAGTTCAAAAAGGCAGCATGTTGCCACATCCTTGAAAGCAACTAGAGATGGACAATAAGTGCTGGCCTGCCAGCGACGCCCACATCTCATGAGTGATTTGTTTTTCCCAAAGAAAAGCAATAGAAATGGTTAGCATTTTAATTTCAGACTATAGTTGAACTCTGACAGTTTCATGGTTTTATAACCACTCAATTGAATTAATGACTCCTATCTCCCTCTAGATATCTGTTTCGCGACACACAGGGAAGTGAATGAAATTAATTATCTAAACAAGATTGTCAATCCACATGGCAAACCTGTCCTGTGTTTTGCCTTGGCCAGTTACAGTATTTTTTCAAATATGCAGGTGTAACAACAGAATTTGTAATTGATAATATCCTTTATAAAGATTTTTTTCCATAATAAACTCCAAAATCTGATTACTTTAAAATACATTTAAAAATACTCTTTTAAAATGCAACTATTCAGTGCATTCATCTTTGTATGCTGCACATAGCATATACCATTATCACATTCTGACAAAGTTTTAAGAATCAGGAATCATGTGGGTTGAGAGGATTGATATTAAATTGATATTGATATTGATTGATATTAAATTTATTACTTACATATTAGTTGTTATGCAAATCAAATGCCTGACTTGATATGCTTATGTAATTTGCATGAATTGCTGTAACCACTCCTTTTTTAGCAATTCAAAAAATGCTATGAATTATGGTGAAATGGTTAATGAAAGGACTTTATTCAACTTCATCAAAGGGTGGTTAAGTATTTATCATAGTTTAGTATCACACCAAATATACAAATCCCAGGTTCATATCCCAACATGTGTTGTAGTAGTGAGCCTGCTGCAATTGTCTTCATCCCCTTTAGGCTTGAGAGAGAAATACAAAGTAGTGATTTTTAGACCTGATTGTTGTCAATGACTAATAACATGATAACACTAACCTTTCTGTTGATTTTGAAAATGTTTAATTTGCTCTGAAACCATTTTGTTTGCCAAGTGTTTTTGATGACAATTTATTTTGTATGGAGTAACAAATATTTGTTATGGAGTTGAGACAAATCATTCTCTCTTCAGGTTACAATGATACTCTGAAATTTTCAAAGTAACCAACTAATAGTGATGAAAATATTGCTCACTGTTGTATGATTGTTTGATTGTACAGTTGAATATGTGCCAGAGATTGTTTTTGAAATTTTTTATGCAGATCAATTCTGTTACTAAATTTTAAAGTTTTTCATCTAGGATTTAGTTAACAAATAAACCCGTAACGAATTTGAGCACTTTACTCCTAATAGTACTTATCTTAAAGCAACTACAATCAGTGATAAACTAGCCATGTTTATTTGGCAGGTAGTTGGTGAAAGGTATACTGTGCATTGAATTCTAGCCTCCAGCACTCTGCGATTGGAAGTTATGGTTACCTATTATTTTGGATTTGGGTTTCAAAATCTGAATTTTGGGCCTCACGCAGACTGTGTACTTGTACATGTGGAGCAAGAAATTGCTGCAATGACAATGCTGTAAATGGTGGTTAATTCATACAGACACCAAAACCATGCTCTAAAGAGAGCAGCTGAACCTCCTTTAAGGGCAGGTTTTTTTTGATGGGCTGTTGTGGTGCAATGGTAGTGTCCCTACCTCTGAGCCAGCAGGTGTGGGTTCAAATCCCACCTGCTCCAGGGCTGACTAATAACATCTCTGAACCAGTTAATTAAAAAAATGTCTATAAATGTGGGGCTGTTTTTTCCACCCGATGCAGAGTGTAGCAGCTAGGTTGGTATGCTGTTACTGGGCCTGGCTAAAGTAGACTTCAGAGGTCTGGGTACTGGGCCATGGGCAAGGTTATAAATTCTGATTACCTATCTCTCTTCACATCTGCATTTGGGTATTCTTGGAGAGTGAGCATGCAGTGTCTACCAGTACCTTTAAAGCTTTTAGAGAGAGAGAGATGTGGACTTACGAAGGCAGGGTATGTCATTACCCCTTCCAACATCATTTTGATTATTTAGATAGATTAGATTAGATTACTTACAGTGTGGAAACAGGCCCTTCGGCCCAACAAGTCCACACTGCCCCGCCGAAGCGCAACACACCCATACCCCTACATGTACCCCTTACCTAACACTACGGGCAATTTAGCATGGTCAATTCACCTGACCTGCACATCTTTGGACTGTGTGAGGAAACCGGAGCACCCGGAGGAAACCCACGCAGACACGGGGAGACTGTGCAAACTCCACACAGTCAGTCGCCTGAGGCAGGAATTGAACCCGGGTCTCTGGCGCTGTGAGGCAGCAATGCTAACCACTGTGCCACCGTGCCACCCCTACTTTGTTGATCTAACCCCTACTTTGTTTTTTGGCTCAGACTACTCATGCTGGGCAGTGCTTGTTAATTGGATAATTTGATGATGGGTTTCTAAACACATAAGACTATTTTTCCTCTCTTTGCAGATGGAACAGACAATTCAGAGGCTCTCCTTATGGGCCTGTTCCAGGACCTGCTAAAGTAGCCATCTGCAAGTGGGTCATAGAGAGGGGGGTTGTAATTCCTGACTGCTCCCCCCACCCCCCCAAAAAAACTGTTTTCCACAACCTGAATGACCTTGGAGAGAATGCATACTGTGTCCTTCAGCACCTTTTGATGCTCTTGGAGAGGTGGGCATTGCAGAAGTTAGAGTGCATTATCTTCCCCTCTAACACTACTTTTGATTTAGCTCCCTATCTTGTTTTTCCCTTTTTTTAAAATTTTGTTTTCTGGTATTATTAGACTGCAGTGCTGTTTATTTGGTTAATTAATAATTGATTGATTTCATGGTGGACGTCTTGAAATATGAGAAAAAGGATTGTTTCTCCCCTGTTTGGAGAATTGGTCAGGAAGGGGAGAGAGCAGACTGGAGTTTGTATTGAACCATGAAATGGGAATAAATAGTTGTGGAGGGCAGACTAGTTTTTGTTCTTTCCTTTGGTAAATGAGTGACTAATAATATAACATTGCTGTATTGGATATTGGGGAGTTAATTGGTGAACAGTGGTGTAGTTGTGCGAAATAGACAAGTATTCTTGTCCAGTGAAGTATAGAACCAGCGGTGTACCTGATTCCATCATGATTAAGAACAGTGAAAACCCCAATGTGAGCTACTACTCCATTGATTTCATAGGAACAGAGATGTCCATATTGCTCATCTTCTACCGTCCTTGCAGTTAAATGATGTAATATTAATTGAGTTATTGACTAATCATGGCATTAATGTTTCTTCTTAATCTGTTTACAATGTACCTGTAGATGACAAGACTTCATTGGTGTGGAGTCTAGGGTACCCTTTCTCCTTCCAAGCCTGACGTTTATTGCAAAACATGACAAGTTATTCAAACTGTACATTGGCATGTTATTTTCTAATATTACCAATGTTTCATTGGATTTGCATTTGAATTATCGATCTTGAGTTACAAAATAGCTTAACATTCATTAATTTCAACATCAAGCATGGCAATAGCAACATGGCAGAGAAAGATTGCTGAAATAAATAAAAGAAATAAAGAAAACTGCTAGCAACAACATACTACCTGATAGATTCATTCGTCCCTCCAAGTTTGAGTGTTGTGACGACACTGTAAATTGCATATTACCAGGGTGTTCTGTGACAATAATTACTAATGCTAAATGCTGGAGTGAGAATAATTTGGAATAATGTCATACAGCAATTTTCCAATAACTACTAAGTTTGATGGACAATCTTGCAGTGCGAGCAAACTTTTTTTTATCAGCAAGGCTAAAAGTGAGGTACTGCAAATAAGCCAGTAATTTTTTTATTCTTTAATTTGCAAATTAATGTTAATGCTATAACTTTCCAGCAGTTTCTGATCCAAGGATTGAATAACTTAAGACCAAAGGATATACGAGCAGAATTAGGTGATTCGGCCCGTCAAGCCTGCTCTGCCATTCTGTCATAGCTAATATGTTTCTCAACCTTTATTCTTCTGCCTTCTCCCTGTAATCCTTGGTCACGTTACCAGTCAAGAGCCTTTCTATCTCTATCTTAAATACACTCCGTGATTTGGTGTGCATGGCTTTCTGCAGCCATGACTTTACAGATTAACCACCCTCTGTCTGAAGAAAGTCCTCCTCATCTCAGTTCCAAAGAGTCATTCCTTCATTCTGAAGCTGTGCCTTTGGTTCCTAGTCTCTTTTTTCAATGGAAGCATTTTCTCCACATTCACTCTATCCAGATCTCTACAGTATTCTGTAGACTTCAATCAGATCTTCATCCTTCTAAACTCCATCAAGTATAGACCCAGAGTCTTCAACTGTTCCTCATATGAAGAGTCCTTCATCCCTGGGGTCATTCTCTTAAACCATTTATGGAACTCCTCCAAGACCAGCACGTCCTTCATCCTTCCTTCGATAAGGGAACACATATTACACTCACCTTCCAAGTGTGGTCTGACCAGAGCTTCATATAGCCTCAACATTGCATCTTTGCTTTTGTATTCTAGCCCTCTTGAAATGGATGCCAACATTGCATTTATTTTCCGTAACTGCCAACTGAATCTGCATGTTAACCTTAACAGAATCCTGTACTAGAACTCCCAAGTCCCTTTGTGCTTAGCTTTATGAATCCTTTCCCTGTTTAGAAAATAGTCTATGCCTCTATTCCAAACAGAGTTCTTAATTCTACACATTGTATTCTACATGCCACTTTTTGTCCACTCTCCTAGCCTCTCCAAATTCTTCTGCACCGTCCTGCTTCCTCAACACTACCTGTCCCTCCACCTATCTTTGTGTCTTCTGCAAGTTTTAGCAATAATGCCTTTCATTCTTTTATCAAGATCGTTAATGTATAACGTGAATTATTGTGATCCCAATGTGGACCCCTGCAGAATTACACTAGTCACCAGCTGTCATCCTGAAAAGGACCTCTTTATCCGCCCTCCCTCCCCACTCTCTGCCAGTCAGCCAATCCACTATCCATGCCATCAACTTGCCCCTAATACCATGGACTCTTATTTGGCAGATTCTTGCGCAGGCACCTTGTCAAAGGCTTTCTGGAAATCCAAATAGATCACATTCACTAGCTATCCTTTGTCTAACTTGCTCTTTATCTCCTCAAAAGATTCTAACAGATTTGTCAGCATGATCTCCCTTGATGAAGCCATGCTGACACAGCCGTATTTTAACATACACTTCCAAGTACTTTGCAATCTCATCCTTAATAATGGACTGTAAAGTCTTACCAACGACTGCAGTCAGGCTAACCAGTCTGTAGTTTTCTGTTATTTGCCCCCGCTTCCTACTTAAACAGTGGTGTGATGTTAGCCAGTTTCCTCTGGGATCCTCCCTGACTCCAGTGATTCCTGAAAGATCATCACCAGTGCCTGAACAATCTCTTCACTATCTCCTTCAGAACTCTGGGGTGTAGTCTATCTGGTCTGGGTGATTTATCCACCTCTGCACAATGGTTGGTAGGTTGAAATGCACAATGGTTGGTAGGTTGAGATTTTTAAATAGAGTGAACAAGTATAGAGATGCAGTCCACTGAGTATGCCAGTGTTTACAAATACTGGTAACTATGGGCAAAACCATAAATCTCCAGGATCAGTGCAGTGATGCGCAGAGCACCATCTGCAAACTTCACACCATGCTAGTTAACTTCTAAGACCTTGGAAAGAAATGGGTTTTTCTGCTGGAGGTTTTTGGGTTAAGCAAGGGTCAGCTAATTTTCCCATCTGATAAAGATGTTATGTTTAGAAACCTCTTAAAATTTGTTTATTTTGTATGATAACATGATTAGGTTTTCTTAATTTACTAGCAACCACAAGGTAGTTTACACTCCTTTTATATATAAAAAGAATACATGGTAGAATCAAGAATAGAATGATGTGGCCTGAGTTTTAGAAGCTGGTGTTATGTTATGAGACTAGTAAACTGACATGTGAATTCAAACCTCACCTGTGACGGTTTGGAGTTTAAAATTAAATGTGAAAGAGACAGCTAGCTCCACCATTGTTGACCGTAAAACTCCTGACTTTTAAAAAATAACAAGTTATATTAATATCCAAAACTGAACACTTGCTCAACATAAATACTTTAACCTGTTATGGGCACCAAAGATTGATTTATCGTTGATCAGATAACTATCTAGAAGATCTTACTTTCATTCACTTACAACCATATTTTCATTTTAAACAAAGCAGTCAATAAATGAAAATTGGCTGCATTCATTCGCCATTAGATTTTGAGTTTGCAGATAGTAAGAACTTTTGGAGTAGCCATATTCTATCTAGCCAGTGAGTGGTGATATGCTGTCCAACATTATAATAATCTGACTTTCACCCAACTCCCAAATTGCCACACCTTTTGTTGCAAGATCACTGGCAAGCAGCTGGAAAAAGGCAGTTTGCTTGACCTTTCTTATTCGCTCTCCAGGAATACTGAACTGCCACAAACTGTAGAGGTATTATCATATTTTCTAATCAATCTGTTTGGAGATTTTGTTTAAAAACCTTTGGGACGCATGGGACTTAAACCCACGTCTCTTGGCAGAGACTACCAGTGCATGACAACAGGAATTGAAATGAGGAGTTGAATGAATCCATGGTTTGGGCCCAGAAAGGCCATCCCAACCGAATAAAGTTAAAACAAACAACACAAAAACATTTATTTTAATTCTCAACACTTTTTTTGATTTATAAATTACAAGTCATGTAAATTTTATCAACAGAATATGAATCATAATAAATTTATTACAATAAATTAACTATGTGACTTTATGTTGGAATCCTTCAAAATGATTCTGAATCATTGAACGATTTGCCCCAACAGCCTGACTGGATAACATCATCTGCCTTGACATCTTCATTTATAGTACCACTAACTTGTGCATCAAGTTTCTACAAGTAACCACCCTCTGAATCATTCTACACTTCTGATATTCCACATTTTTAGGGGTTTTTTGACTATTAGGATCAAATTTATTCCACCTTTCTATGACCCTTTTGACACAATGACGCTAGTGAGGGTGTTAACATATTTCCACCTTACGCTGGATGACTTTCCAATAGCCAGTTCTATATTTTTTGGAAAAGGTCCTTTTGGGTTTTACCTGTTCATGCAAGTGCTAAGCAACATGTGTACATTTGCAAGGAATTACTCCTACATCAGTGTTGTTTGATCCTTCTTCATTGGTTACATTCTCAAAGGATCCTTCCACATCCAACAGAAATTTACCTGTACCTCCACCTGTCATCTGCTGTATCAGTTACACCCAATATGATCTACTCTACATCGGGGAGACAGGACGCCGCCTTGTGGATCATTTCAGAGAGCACCTCTGGGAAACCCACACCCACCAACTCCACCGCCCTGTGGCTGAACACTTCAGCTCCCCCTCCCACTCCGTCAAGGACCACATCCTGGCCCTCCTCTATCGTCAAACTGTTAGCACCTAATGCCTGGAGGAAGAACGCCTCATATTCTGAAGGTAAATGTGGATTTCAACAATTTTCTCAATTCCCCCCCCCCCACCATATTAGTCCAGTCCCAAGCCTCCAACTCGGCACCACCCTCCATCAACTTTCCTATCTCTGCTCCATCTCCCCTCCAACTTATCACCTTCTCCCTTAGCTTCATCTACCTATCGCTTTCTCAGCTACCATACCCCCAACCCCACATCCCTCCCATTTATCTCTCAGCCCCCCCCTCACAAGCCTCATTCCTGATCAAGGGCTTGTGCCCGAAATGTCGATTCTCCTGCTCATTGGATGCTGCCTGACCTGCTGTGCTTTTCCAGCACCACATTCTCGACGACTCCTCAATCACTGACACGGTCAACATTTGAAGCAAATGTTGTCCCAGACAAGCAAGATTTTTTCTGTTGTATAATCTCAAATTTTCAGTGATTCATTTCTTACAACCACATTCAACTAGCCAGCATTTGTTGTGAACTTGGGCAGCAAAGCTTGATCATTTTTCAGGTTGAGTTTTGGGCCTGAATAGCACATTGATTTTGTGCTATCCACCATAAAAGATGAAAACTGCTGTGAATCACTTCTTTGCACAGCCAGTCATTTTTACAAAAGTAATTCTTTTCACCAAGAATGGTCTTGTTTGCTGGCACGTTGGTATTTCCAATGCAAGCTAATTATGCACTCTTTTGAATCAGATGACAAAATGTTAGAACTTGATTTTATTGTCTAGTTCAAATGCTGTGGATTTTTTTTGTATTCTGACAGTGCTAAATTGTGCATTTTCATGAATCTTGTAGCCAGCTGGCGCTGGCCTTACTTTTTCTAGAATCCCTTTTTTTTTTGCTCCTGAGAGGGCGTTGAAAGGGAATGGCTTGGAGGATAATAATCTCATTTTGCAGATCTCAAAACCAATTTTGTTTATTTTTCTCCAGGTGAGGCCATTTGCTTGGTCTTCCTCTGCTGGTGCCTGTATTCTATGACCTCCTTTCTAGTTTATTAGATATCTTCTGCTAGTCTTTAACTACTTTCTCAAAAGCATTACATTTTATTGCTTTTACATAATTCTTAGTCTTACCAGCAAAAGCTACAGGTTTATTATTAAGGTTAGCAATCTTCTTGTTGTTCCTTCACAGACACAGTGATGGATCATGTGGTAAACGAGTCATGTCGATTTGCTGGGAGATACAAGGCAGAATTGGCAGGTGGAAAATCTAAAGGTTCCTGCATGTACCACTACATACTAGTAATTATGCTGGTTAATTTAGTTGATGCAATTTGATCCCAAAACAGAGCTGAAACTTTATTGCTGGAACAGCACAGCAGGTCAGGCAGCATCTAGGGAACAGAAGATTCGACGTTTCGGGCACATGCCCTTCTTCAGGAATGTGCCCGAAACGTCGAATCTTCTGTTCCCTAGATGCTGCCTGACCTGCTGTGCTGTTCCAGCAATAAAGTTTCAGCTTTGATCTCCAGCGTCTACAGACCTCACTTTCTCCTTGATCCCAAAACACACAAGTAGCAAATTGAATTGAATTTTTTGTTATCTTGTGTATTCAGTACAAAATACTGGAAAGTGTGTACCGTTGCCATGCATGATGCTATAGGAATATCGTAGAAGTATACGAAAATTACTTTTTAGGCTAATATTCATCAGGTTCAGCAAACTGACAAAAGACACTTAGTGCAAGGCCCATTCAAATAACTATTTTCTACAATTAATAATACCAGTTCAAGAAATAACATTTTTGAATTTTCTAAGGAATCAATTTAGTTTGTAGGTGTGTAGCATTGGGTATATCAGGTTGATTTGAAAACAGAAAAAGTTCAAGCCATTGACTTCAAATGTTAACAATCTCTCCACATATGCTGCTGACTGGCTAAGTATTGTCAGCATTTTTTGTTTTTAGTTCAGATTTTCAGTAATACAGTATTTTGCTTTTGTATCAAAGTTAACCTTTTCCATGTATGAAATATGCATTAAGATTTGCTGCAGATTTATTATGATATTTCATATTCGTGAAGAGCAACTTCACATTGGTTTCTAGTTTGTATGTAATTGTCTATAGAATATGTAAACTATAGGGCTAAGGTGTACCTAATTCTAGTGAGAGTAATTTTACCTCTGTTTTGTTATTATAAAAATTGAATAACAGTCATAAATATAACTTGGATATCATAACAGCTGCAATCCTGTGTAACTAATTTAAATCTCTTCCTTCTCAGGAGTACATATTCTATAGAGAGAATTTGTACAAAACCATTTCCCTGTTGTCTTGGCTTGCCTGCAAGAAAAAGCCTTGAAGTTGGATCACAGAAGGAAAGAATGATCTTTCCCCTGGGACCCTACTGGATAAATTTAATGTCCTGTCTGCTTTCCAGGCAACTATACAACAGTATGTTTTCAATTTATTTTGAATATCTGTTCAACTTAAAAACCAATTTTAACATGTACCTTTTGGAAAAGTGAAATAATGTACAGATTCGTGCAACTTCAAAGCAGCAGCACATTTTAACCTTGATAGCTTGCTTAATGAATAATTGCTAAAAGAAGACAAGATGTTGAAATTTTGTCTTGCACTTTTAGAAACAGGACACAAGGAACAGACTTTAAGAAAGGGGCACCATTTACGTAGCATGAGAAGAAGGTGCTGATTGCAAGGAGGTGCAATACAAACAGTTAACTGGCTATCTTATTTCTCACAGCGGATGTGTAGATTCTGATTAGTCATGATGTTGCCATGAGATGCCGCAGAGCTTGGCTCTTTCCATGCCCCTATTTTCTTTCATATGAAAAAGGTATAATTTATGTACAAATTCCTTTTAACGACATAAAACTGCATATTTGTATATGTAGCTTCTAGCATGTGCAAGTGCATCATACTGCAAGCCCAACTAATGATCTGAAATTAATTTTTGGTGTAACTCTTAGTATTATCAGTGTTATTGAATGTATAGCGTGTAAAAGCAAAGTATCATGGATGCTGGATATCTAAAATTAAAACTGAAAATGCTGGAGAAACTGAACAGCTCTGGCAATAAATGTGGACCAAGAAATAGAACGAACATTTTGAGTCTGTGATGATTCATCAGAATTCGAGTATTTGAATAAATTTTTGATTCAATCGCCTCATAATGAATGATTTTTTCTAAGGCTTGCATGCTTGAACTGGTTGAGCACAATTGGCAAGCAACCTGTACAAATGGTCACCAAGTAATAAATAATAAAAGATTTCATGTCACAATTCTATTCACTTTAACAGTGATTGACTCTTAACTGTCCTCAAGTGTTCAAGTAAATAACTCAGCTTTACAAAACTTAGAGACCATCAAAAATCAGTAAAATGTGATAGACTGCCTGTTGTTGACTTTGGAACTGAAAACAACAATGGCACACCCAACCAAATTGTGGTCTTTAGGAAGCTATGGACTTGCACCCAAGATCCCTCTCAAGAACCACAGTGGTTCCAGTAAACCAGAACTCTGAGCACTGTGGTCAGATTGCATGGAAAATATTCAATAAATAAAGTTTAACTTTTCTTATCACCTATCACTGAGAAAAAAAATTAATCTGTGTCAATAAATATCTATTTCATATTTTTCTCTGTATATGAATGGTCCTAAGGGTCCTGCCATTTACTTATTCCTTGTTCTTACATTTGAACTCCCAAAATGCATCATCTCACTCTTGTCTGGATAGAACTCCCATTTGTCTCTTCTCTGCGCAATTTTCCAACTGATCTATATCCTGTTGCATCGTTTTACAACGTTCATCACTATCCACAACTCCTCCAATTTTCACATCTGCAGTTACAAATCAGACCACCTGCATTTGTATCCAAAGCATGTTTACATATTACAATCAGCAGAGGTCTCAGCCTGATCCTTGTGGAACACCACAGATCGTAGATCTCCAGTCAGAAAAACAGACCTCCGCAACTACTCTTTATCTTCTATGACCAAGCCAATTTTGTATCCAACTTAGCAAGGTGAGCCACAAATGCTGACTTTTGTCAACAATGACTACATCCCATAAAAGAATTTTTTAAAAAGTGAAATGTGTCTAACAAGTTAATTAACATATTCAAGCGTGTGATCAAATGAAAATTCATCGGCAATCAAAAAATACTTTTCACAAATCTGTCGAAAAATCTGATCAGCTATCTCTCAAAAGTTATTTTAAATATAGTGCCTGGCATAAACCCACTGACTGGCAGCTACACCAGCATTTGTAACAGATTTCCTACAGAGGTATTGTAGGAATGTATAGAATCATAGAGATGTACAGCACGGAAACAGACACTCTGGTCCAATTCGTTTATGCCAACCAGATATCCTAAATTTATCTAGTCCCATTTGCCAGCACTTGACCCCATCCCTCTAAACCCCTCCTATTCATGTACCGATCCAGATGTCTTTTAAATGTTGTAGTTGTACCAGCCGCCACCATTTCTTCTGGCAGCTCATTCCATACATGCCACCACCCTTTACATGGAAAACGTTGCCCCTTGGGTCCGTTTTAAATCTTGCCACTCTCGCCCTAAACCTACGCCCTTTAGTTCTGGAATCTCCCACCCCAGGGGCAAAGACCTTGTCTATTTACCTTACCCATGCCCCTCATGGTTTTATAAACCTCTATAAGGTCACCCCTCAGCTTCTGACACTCCAGGGAAAACAGCCCCAGTCTGTTCAGCATCTCCCTATAGCTCAAATCCTCCAACCCTGGCAACATCCTTGTAAATCTTTCCTGAACCCTTTCAAGTTTCACAACATTGTTCCTGTAGGAGGGAGACCAGAATTGCATACAGTATTACAAGAATGGCCTAACCAATGTCCTGTACAGCCGCAACATGGCTGCAATACCCAATGCTCTGACCAATAAAGAAAAGCATACCAAATGTCACCTTTACTATCCTAACTACCTCTGACTCCACTTTCAAGGAACTATGAACCTGCACACTGAGGTCTTTTTGTTCAGCAGCACTCGCCAGGACCTTACCTGGAAGGTAAGGTGGGAGAGCATTTTGGTGCTCGTGATCACAACTCCCTGACCTTTACTATAGTCATGCAAAGGTATAGGAGCAGACAGGATGGGAAAGTATTTAATTGTAGGAGGGGGAATTACAATGCTATTAAGCAGGAACTATTCAGCATAAATTTTGAACAGAGATTCTCTGGGAAATGCAAGTTGTTTAGGGAGCACTAGCTGCGAATGCTCTATAGGTTTGTCCCACCGAGGCAAGGAATGGATAGTTGGGTGAAGCAAACTTGAATGACAAGAGGTGTGGAACATGTAGTCAAGAGAAAGATGGAAGTGTGAATGGCAGTGACCACATCTGCAGCAAGTGTTGGTTGCTGGAAGAACTCTGAATCTGAGCTTCAAACACTACGGCACATTTGAGGGGGTAGTGGGGAGTTACCTGGGTGCTTTGTTTCAGGAGGCAGTCGCATCCAGTAGATTAAGTAATTCAACCTCAGTTGATGATCAGGAACAACAGGGTGTGACTATAAGTGAGGCAGGTAGGAAGAAATTCTGAGTTCAGGAGTGGAGGAGCCTCAGCCCTTGACCTTATCCAACAGGTGTGAGATTTTTGCTCCCTGTATGGATGAGGGAAGGGGCTGTGAATAGGCACCATGGTGCAGAAGGCCATTCAAGAGAGGGGAGCAAAAAGACAAGTAATTGTTATCGGGGATTCTATAATAAGGGGAACGATAGTATCCTGTGTGAGCTGGATCAGGAGTCCATCATGGTATGTTGCCTGCCCGGTGCCAGGATGCAGGGCATCTCCGACCGACTTGAAAGGATATTGGAGCAGGAGGGAGAGGATCCAATTGTTGTAGTTCATGTTGGCACAAACAACATAGACAAGGCTAGGAAGGCAGACCTGTTCGGGCAATGTTAAGCACTAGGAAGGAAATTAACTAGGAAGTTAAGTAGAAAGATAAGCAATAGGTTAGCATGTGTGCAAGGTTTAAGTTCACAGTGGCACAGTGGTTAGCACTGCTGCCTCACAGCACTAGAGACCTGGGTTCAATTCCCACCTCAGGCGACACTGTGGGGAGTTTGCACGTTCTTCCCGTGTCTGCGTGGGTTTCCTCCGGGTGCTCCGGTTTCCTCCCACAGTCCAAAGATGTGCAGGTCAGGTGAATTGGCCATGCTAAATTGCCCGTAGTGTTAGGTAAAGGGTAGGGGTGGGTTGCGCTTCGGTGGGGCGGTGTGGACTTGTTGGGCCGAAGGGCCTGTTTCCACACTGTAAGTAATCTAATCTAATCTAAATTGAAGAACAGGTCGTCGAGGGTCAAAATCTCTGGATTACTGCCCGAGCCATGTGCTGATTGGCACAGGGATAAGAAAATTAGGGAAGTAAATACATGGCCAAGAGATTGGTGTGGGAAAGAAGGATTCCACTTCATGGGACATTGGCATCAGTTTTGGAACCGAGGCGATCTATACCGATGGGACAGTCTCCACCTGAACCGATCTGGAACAGTGTTCTGGCGAAAAGGATAAATAGGGTGCTCAATCGGACTTTGAGCTTGTGAGTCGGTGGGGGGAAGGGAATGCAACAAGGAGTATGGAGTTAAGTAGAAAGATAAGCAATAGGTTAGCATGTGTGCAAGGTTTAAGTTCAAGGCAGACTAGGAATGAAGCAAAAAGGAAGGGTAACTTAGGACACATTACTAGAGGTGATGGAAATCATGAGGATAAGAAAATTACCAGTTAAGGTGCTTTACCTGAATGCTTGAAGTATTCGTAACAAAGTAGATGAATTAACAGCACAAACCTTCGTGAATGATTATGATGTGGTAAGCATCACAGACATGGTTGCAGGGGTTCAGGACTAGCAGTCATCCAAGGATTTACAACTTATCGAAAAGACAGGAAGGTGGGCATAGGGGCTGGATTGCCTTGTTAGCTAAGAATCAAATTAAATCTATAGCACTGAATGACATGGGGTCAGATGATGTGGAGCCTGTGTGGGTGGAGATGAGGAACCACAAAGGCAAAAAAACCATAAAATGGGAGTTATATACAGACCTCCCAGCAGTGGTCAGGACCAGGGATGCAAGATGTACCAGGAAATAGATGGAACATGTCAGAAAGGCAAGGTCACGGTGATTATGGGGAACTTCAACATGCAAATGACTGGTTGAATAGTGTTGCCAGTGGATCCAAAGAAAGGGAATTCATGGAATACTTACAGGATGGCTTTTTTGGAACAGCTTGTGATGGAGCCCACAAGGGAGCAGACTATTCTGGACTTGGTGCTATATAATTGGCCAGATTTTATTAAAGATCTTAAAGTAAGGGAACACTTAAGAGGCAGCAATAATATAGTAGAGTTCAGTCTGCAGTTTGAAAGAGAGAAGGCAAAACCGGATGTAGTGGTGTTACAGTTAAATAAAGGTAATTACAAGGGCTTGAGAGAGGAACTGACTAAATCGGCTGAAAGCAGAGCCTAGTGGGGAAGACAGAGCAACAATGGCAGGAGTTTCTGGGTGTAATTGAGGACACAGTACAGAGGTTCATCCCAAAGAAAAGAAAGATTATTTCGTGGGGGGGAAATTAGACAGCCATGGCTGACAAAGGGAGTCAGGAAATGTATCTGAGAAAAAGAGAGAATCTATAAAGTGACCAAGAGCACTGGGAAATCAGAAGATTGGGAAGACTACAAAAACAAACAGAGGATAACAAAGAGAGAAATAATGGAGGAGAGGATCAAATATGAAAGTAAGATAGCCAGTAATATTCAAAATGATAGTAAAAGTTTCTTTCAATGCATAAGAAATAAACAAGAGGCAGAAGTAGAAATTGGGCCGCTCCAAATTGATGCAGGAAGGCTAGTGATAGGAGATCAGGAAATAGCTGAAGAACTTAATAAATATTTTGTGTTATTTTCACAGTGGAAAATATGAGTAATATCCCAACAATTAAGGAGAGTCAAGGGGCAGAGTTGAGCATGGTAGCCATTACAAAAGAGAGAGTGCAAGAAAAGCTGAAAGGTCTAAAAGTTTATCAATCTCCTGGCCCAGGTGGGCTACATCCAGGAGTTCTGAGGAAGGTGGCTGAAGAAATAGAGGCATTGGTTATAATCTTTCAAAAATCACTGGAGTCAGGGAAAGTCCCAGATGATTGGAAAATTGCTGTTGTATCCCCCTTGTTCAAGAAAGGATCAAGACAAAAGGTGGAAAATTATAGGCCGATTAGCCTAACCTCTGCTATAGGTAAATTCTCTAGAATTCTTCGTTAAGGATGAGATTTCTAAATTCTTGGAAGTGCAGGGTCAGATTAGAACAAGTCAGCATGGATTTAGTAAGGAGAGGCTGAGTCTGACACACCTGTTAGAATTCTTTGAAGAGGTAACAAGTAGGTTAGACCGGGAAACCCAGTGGATGTTATCTACCTAGACTTCCAAAAGGCCTTTCAAAAGGTGCCTGACGGGAGGCTAGTGAGTAAGGTGAGGGCCCATGGTGTTCAAGGTGAGCTACTGGCATGGATTAAGGATTGGCTGTCTGACAGAAGGCAGAGAGTTAGGATAAAAAGGTTCTTTTTTGGAATGGCTGCTAGTGGCAAGTGGTGTCCCGCAGGGTTCAGTGTTGGGGCCGCAGCTGTTCACTCTATATCTAAATGATCTGAACGAAGGGACTGGGATATTCTGGCGAAGTTTGCCGATGATACGAAGTTAGGTGGATAGGCAGGTAGTACTGAGAAGCTGGGGAGGCTGCAGAAAGCTTTAGACAGTTTAGGAGAGTGGTCCAGGAAATGGCTAATGAAATTCAATATGAGCAAATGCAAAGTCTTGCACTTTGGAAAAAAGAATACAGGCATGAACAATTTTCTAAATGGTGAGAAAATTCATAAAGCCAAACTACAAAGGGATTTGGGAGTGCTAGTCCAGGATTCTCTAAAGGTTGACTTGCAGGTTGAGTTTGTGGTTAAGAAAACAAATGTAATGTTGTCATTTATCTCAAAAGAGGGTTGGAATGT
Organism: Chiloscyllium plagiosum; assembly: GCF_004010195.1. Classification (NCBI taxonomy): domain Eukaryota; kingdom Metazoa; phylum Chordata; class Chondrichthyes; order Orectolobiformes; family Hemiscylliidae; genus Chiloscyllium; species Chiloscyllium plagiosum. The sequence continues at coordinate 422,926 of NC_057714.1, forward strand.
AAAAGCAGTGATGTGCTACTCAGACTTTATAAAGCTCTGGTTAAGTCCCATTTAGATTACTGTGTCCAGGAAGGACATACTGGCACTGGAGTGTGTCCAGCAGAGATTCACACGGATGATCCCTGGAATGGTAGGCCTAACATACAATGAACGGCTGAGGATTCTGGGATTGTATTCATTAGAGTTTAAAAGGTTAAGGGGAGATCTAATAGAAACTTACAAAATAATGCATGGCTTAGAAAAGGTGGTCGCTGGGAATTTGTTTCAGTCAGGCGGGGTTACTAGGACCCTTGGGCAGAGCCTTAGGATTAGAGGGGATCAATTTAAAATGGAAATGAAGAGATATTTCCTCAGCCAGAGTGGTGGGGCTGTGGAATTCATTGCCAGGGAGCACAACGGAGCTGGGACATTAAATGTTTTCAAGGCAGAGATTGATAAATTCTTAATCTCGCAAGGGATTGAGGGATACAGGGAGAGTGCAGGTAAGAGATGTTGAAATGCCTATCACCCATGATTGAAAGGTGGAATGGACTTGATGGGCTGAATGGCCTCACTTTCACTCCTATGACTTATGGTTTTATGGAAGCTAGCTTAAGGTTGAGAAAGCAAGGATCAGACGGGGCTCTGGAGTTTTAGAATGTAGCCAGGAAGAACTGAAGAATGGCCTTCAGAGCTAAAAGGAGGCAGAAAAATCCTTGGCAGGTATGATTAAGGAAAACCCCAAGGTGTTCTACACTTAGATGAGGAACAAGAGGACGGCCAGAGTGAGTAAATGGTATAACCAGCTGTGTATGGCTACCAGTCTCTGATAGCCGTAAGCAGATGACAAGGACCAGAAACTTGACTGGGACAATGTAACAATCATAGGACCAACTAAACAGAGGACAGCCAGGGAATTTCTAGAAGCATGGCACTCAAATACAGGACTCCATCAACTAACACACAGATCTAGACTCAGTATACCGGCCACTGCAATGAACTACCAGAACTGGCAACTGGAAGCAGCAGGAACGGAACCAAATAAATTCCAGTAGGCACAGTACACCTGCGCTTCATAGAAGGCTTCAAAGCACTTCAAAGGCAGACGACGAAACTTCTGCAAATCAACTTCCCAGCTCAGTGAGCAAACCCATAACCACGGCAGATCTTGATCAATTGGGTCAATTGGCTGAGAAGTGGTAGATGGAGTTTAATTTGGATAAATGTGAGGTATTGCATTTTGGTGAAACGGAAAGGGCAGGGCTTATACAGTTAATGGTAGGGCACTGGGGAGCATTGTCGCACAGAGCGACCTAGAGATTCAAGTACATAAGTCCTTGAGATGTGTATCTCTCGGAGTAGACAGGTAGTTAAGAAGGCATTTACCACATTTGCCTTCATTGCTCAGACCTTTTGAATATAGCAGTTGGGATGTCATGTTGAGGTTGTACTTGATGTTGGTAAGAGCTGAAAATGTGTTGCTGGAAAAGCGCAGCAGGTCAGGCAGCATCCAGGGAACAGGAGAATCGACGTTTCGGGCGTAAGCCCTTCTTCAGGAATGAGGAAAGTTTGTCCTTGATGTTGGTAAGGCCTCTTCTGGAGTATTGTGTACAGTTCTAGTCACCCTGCTATAGGAAGGATATTATTAAATTGGACAGGGTTCAGAAAAGATTTACCAGGATGTTGCCAGGAATGGAGAATATGAGTTATAAAAGTAGACTGGGTCTTTTGTCAGCAAAGCTTAGAGTTTGAGTGGTGACCTTGTATAGAGGTTTATTGAATCTTGAGAGGCACAAGGTGAATAGAGAGAGGTTTTTTTCACCCTATGGTGGGGGAGTTCAAAACTAGGGGCCATATTTTTAAGGTAAGAGGAGAAAGTTTTAAGGAAATGAGGAGCAACCTTTCCTTGCACAGTGGTTCATGTGTGGAATGATTTGCCAGAGAAAGTGGTGGATGTAGGTACAGTTATACCATTTAAAAGGCATCCAGATAAATACTTGAATAGGAAAGGTCTGGTAATATATGGAGGAGAAAGTGAGGTTTGCAGATGCTGGAGATCAAAGTTGAAACTCTATTGCTGGAACAGCACAGCAGGTCAGGTAGCATCCAGGGAACAGGAGATTCGACGTTTCGGGCACAGGCCCTTCTTCAGGAAAGAAGGGCCTGTGCCCGAAACATCGAATCTCCTGTTCCCTGGATGCTGCCTGACCTGCTGTGCTGTTCCAGCAATAAAGTTTCAACTGGTAATATATGGGCCAAATACAGCACGCAGGACAAGTTTAGTTCCGAAACATGGTCGGCATGGATGAGTTTGACCAAAGGGTCTGTTTCCATGCTGTATCATTGTGACTCTGGTGAGAAGTGAACTCACATCACTACCTAACCAAACATTGTGTCTTGCTCATATCCTGCTTGTGGTTAATTCCTCTGTGTGATGTATATATGTGTGTAGACACAAATATGGTACAATACAGTATACAATTAATGTTGCAGGTTGACCTTAACCACGTTCTCCAAAGACTTCAAGAAGGGAAATGCACTTTTTTCATAAAATGTGTTTAGACACTACTTCGATTCTAATGAATTAGTTTAACATGCAATCTAGCCAAACATGACAGTCATCTAATTTAGAGTGATACAGCATGGAAACATATCCTTTGGACCAACTTGTTCATGCCGACTCGGTTTTTCAAGTTAAATTAGTCTGATTTGCCTGAGTTTGACCCAAATCCTACTGAACCTTTTGTATTCAAATACTTATTCATACAACAAAGACTCTGCTCCCCACTCTGCAATTGGATTCTTGACTTCCTCACCTGCAGACAGCAAGCAGTAAGGACAGACAACAACATCCCCTCCACAATATTCCTCAACACTCATGTCTAAGTGGCCAAATCAGTTCTAACTGCATTTACAAATTTGCTGATGACACCACCATAGGGGGTCGAATCTCAAAACAACAATGAGACTGTACTGGAAAGAGACAGTTAGTAGCATGGTGTAAAGACAACAATCTCTCCCTCAATGTCAGCAAAATGAAGGAGCTGATCATCGACTTCAGGAAGCAAGTGGGGGACATGCCCCTGTCCACATCAATGGTTCTAACGTTGACTTGGACAAGAGCTTTGAGTTCCTAAGTGTAAATATCACCAACAATCTGTCCTGGTCCGTCCACGTCGACGCTACAGTCAAGAAAGCAGATCAACGTTTCTACTTCCTCAGAAGGCTAAGGAAATTTGGCATGCCCACAATGACTCTTAGCAATTTCTTTAGGTGCACCATAGAAAGCATCCTATCTGGATGAATCAAAGCTTGTTACGGGAACTACTCTGCCCAAGACGGCAAGAAATTAAAGTTGTGAACACAGCCCAGCCCAACACAAAAAACACCCTTCCACAGACTCTGTCTACACTTACATTGGCCTTTTTCCTGAGGCAGGTGAAAGTCCCGCCCCAATTATACTCTCTTCCACCCTATTCCATCGAGCAACAGATACAAAAATCTAAAACTATGTACCATCGGATTTCAGAACAGGTTCTTGCCTGTTGAAATCAGACAGCTACATGGCCTCTTTAATTCCACATGGTCTTTTTGATAGTAGGAGTGACAAAAATGGCCAATTCTTGAGGTCTGAATTCTGTCGACCTGAATCCTGTCCTGAAAGCCCAATAAAAAGACAGTTGCTTTTTGCTTAAAAACTTTAATTCCTAAACCACTTTCACCATCCCACCTTCCCCTGAGAACATAACAATTTTCAAGCATCAAAATAGGTCAGGTAGAATAAAGTTTGGGAACCACTGTTGGAGAATTGTTTTCTGGTACATTTTGTCAGAATTGTGTTTTAGGTACTGGAATCTAATTATTAATCCAAGCTTAATGAGCCAAGAAAGTTTAATTTTAACACTACATCTTGTCTGTTTCCTGAAATGTCTCTTCAGTGAATACAGGTGGCTTAATCAAGCAAAGCTAGCACTTGGGTGTATTGTACAGATATCTTTTCAGAAATCTGTTGATAGAAGCAGGATTGTATAAAAACAAAATGTAGCTGGATAATTTGGTAATTAAGTAGAACATTTACACTTTTGGTACATCTCTGTGGAGTAATTGGGCTTGATTATCAGTACATTCCTCCAGTTTTTTGCTAAAATTTGAGACCTTGGATTCTGTATTGGATACAAACAATATGATATTATACATGGAGTAATAGCAATTAATAAAGGATAAAAGGGCATTTCAGATTTCTCACATTTTTCAAACAGATTGATTTTGAAGCACCTAAAACTTCAAGATCAATTTACAAGATTTAATGAGACGAGCTGATATAATTCACAAAGGAGTTTAAGGTGCACATTCCTGCGAAATGTAATTGAAGTACAAGAATACCAGGTACAGGAATTTTGGATTGGTAAAAATACAAGAGCAGCCAGGCACTCCAGGTAATGAGCTGAAAATGTGTTGTGGAAAAGCGCAGCAGGTCAGGCAGCATCCAAGGAGCAGGAGAGTCGACATTTCGGGCATAAGCCCTTCTTCAGGAATGAGGAAAGTGTGTCCAGCAGGCTAAGATAAAAGGTAGGGAGGAGGGACTTGGGGGAGGGGCGTTGGAAATGCGATAGGTGAAAGGAGGTTAAGGTGAGTGTGATAGGCCAGAGTTGAGCCACGGGGTGGTTGGGTTGGTTGATCCGGGTGTCCCAGAGGTGTTCTCTGAAACGTTCTGAAAGGGAAATGGCAATTAAATAGCTGGAATTTGAAGAGAAAGAAAAAGAGAGCAATTAAGCTGGATCGAGAATTGCGAAGCAGAAGAGGAGAGAGGCAAAAGAGGAAAATATGCAAGAAAGGGAATACCGAGGAGGACAGACTTGAAACAAAAGAGATCTTAGAGGCAAAAGGAAGTTCTGATGAGGAAAAACATAGTCAGAACCTAACTTCACGTAAGGAAATGTTTAATCTCGTACAAGCTCTTCAAAATGTGGAAGTGTCTTTATACCGTTTGACAATGTTGCAATGCATGAAGTAGCCGAAGGAAAACTGGAAACTGCCCATGCAGAGTACATTGACAGGTGAACTTGTGAGAGCATGTGAGGTCACTTTCAGAAGAGACTTCTATGGAATATGGTGTGGCTTTTAAAAAAAAAGGATATTCATAGTCCATATGAATTAGTCCCTGAGGCATATAGATAAATGTCTTGGAACTTAAGAATGTAGCCAACCGGTCAGTACTGTACTGAATTTGAAAGGGTATAGCAAAGTAATTTTGACCATTTTGATCAGGGTATTAGTAGTAAATGGCAAATATGAAGTTTTAAGAAAAATGTTTTCTTAGAATTTATAAATTTACTGTCTCCAGTAATTAGAAACAGTTCAATACTCAGTGAATATGGCTGATTATTATAAGCTGATCCATAAAATTAAATATCTTTTCCTGTCATCCCATGATGCTGATAAGGATAGAAAGTGGGGAGAGTTAAAGGAAGGCAAGTAGCTAGGGTAAAGATGAAAACTTGGAATTCTATTCAGACCAGAAAGGAAGTACTGAGAGCGGAAGTGAGACTCCACTAAAGCTTTAATGTTTCCATTGTAACAAATGGGAACACTTTTGTTCAGAATGCTGCAGTTGTGAATGGATTTATTGAGGTTTGTAAGAGTTGGTCTGAAAGATCTCAGAAGGAAAACACCAAGGATCAACTTGTAGTTTTAAATACAAAATGAGACATGATAAATATTGCTGTGAGTGCCGGAAAGAGGAGTAAGGTAGATGAGAGATACGGGATTATGTGTTGAAAATTAAGGAAGCTTTAAAATAAGTGACTAAGCCCATACAATATTGAGAGATGTAAGAGCTACTCAAACTTGTTTCTCTGAAGAAGGGCTTAACGTTTATTCCAGATATTACATTGAAAGCCAAAGTTTTACTTAATGAAATTGGTGGACAAAATTCCTTTGTTAAAAGTGCATATTGAATGTAACCTAAATATCTGGAACAGTGATAGGAGTTGTTCAGAAATTATTTGTGGATGGTGTTGATTTATTGCTCAGTAATGATGTGACAGGAGCAAAAGTTATAGCTTTGCTCATAATTGCAAATTCTATATGTGGTTAAAGAAATGGAACAGTTATAAATTCCAGGTATTTTTTTCTTTCATGTACATTAAGGATAATCAAAAGAATCAACATTGCATAACAAAGTTTAAGCTTGAACACAGTCCAGCTGCTTTCCAAAGATTTAGGACTCAAGTTGATCTGCCTAGTGCCAGGATTCCAAGCATCTGCTCTGGGTCAGAGAGGAACTTGCACAGGGGGAGGAGGAGGATACAGCTGTCATGACTCAAAGAAAGTATCAACAAACTTATGTAAAACTAGGACAGAGGTTTTGCTTAAAATAGGAGCAATTGGGGGCTAATTGCAAAACAGAAACTCAAAGGTAATAATCTCTAGATTATTTACCTACCCTATGATCAAATTGGAGTAGGTTTAGAGCATAAAATGTGTGGCTTAACATGGTTGAGAGAGAAATGGATTTTGATTCCAAAGGCACTGACAGGAAAGTGGGAGGTGTACTGTTGGGATGGTCGTCACCAGAACTGTGTTGGTTTGTGTTTTGGCAAATCATATAACTCTGGCTGTAAAGAGGATTTTAAACTAAATAGTGAGGAAATGTGGTAAATTTAAAGAAAGGGGACAGGGCAAGAGAGCAGGATTGCAAGGAATGGATAATCTGATGTGACAAAAAAAAGCTTTCAAATTTAGTATGCCAGCTGATCAGGGTAGAGACTTTTACAATAAGATACATGAATGGTTTGATTTGATTTATTATTGTCACATGTACTTAGTACAGTGACAAGTTTTGGTTTTTCATGCCATTCTGGCAGATCATACCAAACAAAGTGCTTAGGGATAATAGAACAGAGCAAGCAATCCAATGTTACTGCTGCAGAGAATATGCGCAAAGAGCGAGATCAACATTAAATTTAAAATTTGAGCGATCCATTCAGAAGTCTAATAACAGCAGGGAGGAAGTTATTTCTTGAATCTGTTGGTTCGCGTGTTGTAAGTTTTTGTATCTTCTGCTCAACGGAAGAGTTTGGAAGAGATTATAACCAGGATGGGAGGGGTCTTTGACTATGTTGGCTGCCTTTCCAAGGCGGTGAGAAGTATAAATGGAGTCAGTGGGTGGAAGATTTGCCTGCGTGAAGAACTGGGCTGTGTTCACAACTCTCCGTAGCCTCTTATGCTCCTGGGCACAACAGTTATTGTACCAAGCTGTGATGCATTCGGATAGAATGTTTTCTATGGTGCTTCCATAAAAATTGACAAAAGTCTTTATGGACATGCCAAATTTCTTCAACCTCTTGAGGAAGTAGAGGTGTTGTGCTTTCTTAACCATTGAATCAACATGGGTGGACCAGGACAAATTGGTGGTGATCATCAATCCTAGGAACTTCATGCTCTGAACCAGCTCCACCTTGGCTTCATTGGTGTAGATAGGGGTGTGCCCTCTACCTTGCTGCCTGAGTTCAGTGACCAGCTGTTTCATTTATGCTGAAGTTGAGGGAGAGATTGTTATCTTTACACCACCCGAGCAAGCACTTTAATCTCTTACCTGTATTCTGTCTTGTCATTGTTTGAGATCTGGCCTACATCAGTGGTATCTTAAGTAAACTTGTAAATGGAGTCAGGATGAAATTTGGCCACATGGTCATACGTATCCAGAAAGTGCTAGTTAGGGCGCTGGTGTTGAGGATCCTCAAAGAGGAGGTTTTGTTGCCTATTCACACTGATTGTGCTCTGTGGGCTGGGAAGTCAAAGATCCAGTTGCAGAGGGCGGACCAGAGACCTAAGTCTTGGAGTTTGGTTTAGTTGGAATTATAGTTGAAGCCAGGTAGGAACCTGACGTAGGTATCCTTGTTATCCAGATATGTCAGGGAGATGCTGTCTGCTGTGAACTTGTTGCTACAGTAGGCAGATTGCAAGGGATCAAAGCAGACTGATGCTAGAGTTGAAATGAGCCATGACCAATCTTTGTCAACACTTCATAATTTATGGAGATCAGTAGTCATTAAGGCACACTGCATGATTCTCCTTTGATGGCAGGATGATATTGATCTTAATGAAGCAGGTGGGAATGTCACATCATAGTAAGGAGAGGTTAAAGATGTCAACGAATACTCCTGCCAGCTGGTATACGCAGGATCTGAGTGCACTGCCAACGTCTCCATCTGGGCTGCTTTCCATGGGTTTACTCTCAAAAAGCTGAAAATGTGTTGCTGGAACAGCGCAGCAGGTCAGGCAGCATCCAGGGAACAGGAGAATCGACGTTTCGGGCATAAGCCCTTCTTCAGG
>NC_057714.1:432298-434371 GCF_004010195.1 Chiloscyllium plagiosum
ATCCTCCAACCACAAGGGATGAACTCGGGTTTCACCAGTTTCCTCATTTCCCCTCCCCCCACCTTGTCTCAGTCAAATCCATCGAATTCAGCACCGCCTTCCTAACCTGCAATCTTCTTCCCGACCTCTCCGCCCCCACCCCAGTCTGACCTATCACCCTCACCTTGACCTCTTTCCACCTATCACATTTCCAATGCCCCTCCCCCAAGTCCCTCCTCCCTACCTTTTATCTTAGCCTGCTGGACAAGCTTTCCTCATTCCTGAAGAAGGGCTTATGCCCGAAACGTCGATTCTCCTGTTCCCTGGATGCTGCCTGACCTGCTGCGCTGTTCCAGCAACATATTTTCAGCTCTGATCTCCAGCATCTGCAGACCTCTATTTCTCCTCGAAGATTTCTCTCAAAAAGGCCCATCTGACATTTGCAGAGGTGACTGAGGAAACAGATGCATCTGAAGCTGTCAGGGCAGGTGACATTGTTTTATTGATCTTCTGTGCACAACGAGGACAAAATGCATTGAGAGCATCAAGAAGCGTTGTATTTTTATTTAGTTGTATAGTTGTTTATAGGCTAAGAAGCAGTGGTGGTAATGTAATGCACATCATAAATTAGAACAATTAACCAGGATAAAACCAAAATCATGAGGGGCTTCTACAAATAACGAGCACTAAAGCTGTGGAGAAGGAAAAAAGTTAAAGATTATACCAGATTAAAGGAACAAGGTTAAAAAAGATGTCAAAAAGTAAATAGGCCTGAGAATTAGAAATCAGCAAAGGAGAAATTCAGAAACTGATGGTGAAGAATGAAAGAATATGAGAAAATGTAGTGACTAGAAGAAAAATGAACTGTGAAAGTCTCTATTGATGTGTTAAACAAAAAGATGGACAAGATTAAATATGGCCTATTAGCGACAGCAGTATTTATTTTAACATAAAATAAAACTGAAATAAAAACAGAAATTGCTGGAGAAACTCAGTAGATCTGGCAGCATCTGTGGAGAGGAAGCAGAGTTAGCAATTTGAGTCCAATGACCTTCCTTCAGAACTTATAATAGCCAAGAAAATGTGACATTTATGCTGAAGGTTCCTCATGGTAGATTGGTTAGCAAGGTTAGATTCCATGGAATACAGGGAGAATTAGCCACTTGGATACAGAACTTGCTCAAAGGTAGAAGACAGAAGGTGGTGGTGGAGGATTGCTTTTCAGACTGGAGGCCTGTGACCTGTGGAGTGCCACAAGGATCAGTACTGGGTCCACTGCTTTTCTTCATTTATATAAATGATATGAGTGTGAACATAGGAGGTATAGTTAGTAAGTTTGCAGATGACACCAAAATTGGACGTGTATTGGACAACGAAGAAGGTTACTTCAGATTACAACGGGATCTTAATCAGATGGGCCAATGAGCCGAGGAGTGGCAGATGGAGTTTAATTTAGATATAGGTGAGGTACTGCATTTGGAAAGGCAAATCAGGGCAGGACTAATACACTTAATGGTAAGGTCCGAGGGAGTGTTGCTGAACAAAGAGACCTTGGAGTGCAGCTTCATAGTTCTTTGAAAGTGGAGTCTCAGGTAGATATAATAGAGAAGAAGGCATTTAGTATGCTTTCCTTTATTGGTCAGAGCATTGAGTAGAGGAGTCGGGAGGTCATGTTGTGGCTGTACAGGACATTGATTAAGCTACATTCAGAATATTGTGAGAGATTCTGGTCTTCCTTCTTTAGGAAGGATGTTGTGAACTTGAAAGGGTTCAGAAAAGATTTCCAAGGATGTTTCCAGGGATTGAGGGTTTGAGCTATAAGGAGAGGCTGAATAGGCTAGGGCTGTTTTCCTTGGAGCATTGAAGGCTGAGGGGTGACCTTATAGAGGTTTATAAAATCAGCAGCATGGATAGGGTAAACAGGCAAGGTTTTGGATCAGTGGTGCTGGAAGAGGACAGCAATTCAGGCAGCATCCAACGAGCAGCGAAATCGACATTTCGGGCAAAAGCCCTTCATCAGGAATAAAGGCAGAGAGCCTGAAGCGTGGAGAGATAAGCTAGGGGAGGGTGGGGGTGGGGAGAGAGTAGCATAGA